>NW_021633537.1:0-100537 GCF_004799145.2 Neltuma alba
CAATGTAAGATTTTATGAGTGGGTTTTGAGGTATTGTAAAAATTGTTAAGAAAATGTTACTTCTACTTTTCTCTTTGATTTATAGATATATTTAATTGTTCTTTGATTCATGATTTATTTAAATTACTTTGACTCAATCGTATGGGATGAAGAGTAACTGTATTTTAAAAAAAAAAAAGTGACTGTTTGGCTAAATAAAAGAAATTGATTGGTTTCATTTTATTTTTTATGAAACGCAATAAGAAAAGTAAATATAAATATAAATCAATGAAAAATGTAGAGTTATACATACTCATTTTATCATAGTCTATGTATGCGTACAATAATTTGCAATTAATAATTATTAACGTTTTACAAATGTGAAGTGATTTTAAATTAAGTCTACCCTTTGTAATGACCAGATATAGCAAGGGTGAAGGGTCCCTTTAATCTAACTATTATTGATACAAAACAAGATAGCCCCCATTTTAATATGCATTTTGATCTGTCCTTTGCATAACTACTGTTGTTGTTGGTGTTATTATTTATTATTATTATTATTGTTATTGTTATTGTTATTGTATCTTGGAAGCCAAGAATAATAATAATTGAGGCACCATGTGAAAAGTACCCAAGTGACCTGCCATATGGAGCACGCATCACAAATAATTATAAAGTTCATTTTATGATATGAAATCTTTGATTAAATTTATTTTTTTTCCCAATAATTGTTTTATTTCAAGGTATCATTGACGCAAAATGAAAAATGGAACATATTGATAAGTGGGCAATGATAAGAATGATCCATAATTTTTTTTTAATCTTATGATTCAAGTTAAAATCGCAGCAGCAATAACAATTCATTAAATGAGATTGGTTACATAAATCACATAGTATTATTGTGTTCAACCAATAATGAAATTTTTAAATACATTGTTAACTAAATAATTCTGCTCTATAAATTTTTAAAATTGAATTGTTAAAACCACTCTTGAAAATATTACTGCGCACACGAAATTACAACAAATCCACATGAAATATCATAAACAAAACCTAACTCTCTTTTTTTTTTAAAACCTAAGCGTTGACTAATTCCATGTCAAGTTCATTTTTTTGTATTTGATGGTTTTTGACTTCTTATTCCTGCTCCCTTATCTAGTACTACTGTGAATAATTTTATTATTTGGCGGGATGGCTTTTAAAACTTTTAAAGTCAACTTGATCAAAACTAAAACCATTTCAACAAATTTTTACTTGAAGCATTCCATTCAATTGGATTTTTGAAAAAATTTGCAGTATACTTGAAGATAAAAAGCATAAAGATGCAAGAAAGGTGGGGCACATTGAACTGAATGCTTCATTTTGTGATTATTTTTTAAAATGTACGTTACTTGGACCTGAAAAATACTGTAGCCACCAATTCTAAGTCTATAGCTTAAAGTGCATTTTAAGCTATCCTTTCTCAAACAACATACAGGGACTATAATACTTGACATTCATAATATGTTGGCTTATTATTTGAAAGATTCTTTCTTTTTAATCTTGGACTAGTTACTAAACAATATTTAAAATGCATATCTTTCAAATTAGCTGGGTGTTTAAGTTCTTTTAGAGCACTCCAGGAAAAATCACGGACCAAATAGTAAAATGAAAAATGCACAATCTTTCTTCACCTAATGGATAAACTCCCTTAAAGTTTCATTCATAATCTGGAGAAAAAGGACCTGAATAGATATATGCAATGAATGATTGAATTGAGTGCCCGCAAAATAAAAATCATAAATGATAAAATGAATCTGGTATGACTCATTGCGGAGTCAGTTGATAAATTCTCAAAAATTCCACTTCCATACCAACTTCATTATTGCAGTTACAGAAAGAGTAAGAACAGGAAAGGGAGGGCTGTGTTGTTTGTCTTGTGTAAAGCTAGCGGGTGAGGATTCCTATAACCCACAGGATACTTCCAAAATCTTTGGTGAAAACTATGTCCAAACAGCCCCATTCCTTTTTGCCATTTCTTCGTGTTGCCAGCCAACACTCCTTATAATCCCCTTCTCACAAAACTTCACATTCCGTTCTAGAAATTCTCTCTTCTTCAAAACCTACTCTGAAGTTTTCGTCTCTCTCTCTCTCTCACATCCAATTCCGATGGATTTTGCAGGCAAGATTCTCAGAAGATCAGTTCATGGTTTCCTTCTGAACTATCACTATTTCACCTCTGTTTCTGCTTTCCTCGCTCTTCCGTTTTCTGCTTCCATTCTCCTCTCTCAAGCTTTTGTCCCTTCCTCTTCATCGCTCTTTCCCCAAATCTCCAATCGCTTGCAGACTCTGTTCGATGCTGCGGGATTCCCTTCTTTTTCTTCTTCAAAAATATTTACCCTTTTTGGCCACAAGGCTTCAGAAACCATCGCTTCCACAATATTCATCCTTCCCTTTACCCTCAGCTTCCTCATCATCGCTAAAGCTTCCATTTTTGAGGCTCTGAAACAACCCCACAGGCCAGCTTCCTCTGCTTCTTCTTTTACTTCCATGATATTTCTGTACAAGCCACTCCTAAAAACCTGCATTAGCAACTCATTGTTGGTTATTTCTGCCATTGCAACATCGTATTGTCTTATGTTTTTTGCCTTGGTGTCGTCGAAGGACTGGACGACACTTCCCCTGATACCCTGTTCTTGGTTACAACATGTGGGGCGGTTATCTTCTCTGTTCTTTTAGCCAATGCACTCGTCATCAGCAGTATGGCGATGGCTGTGTCTGGTATGGAAGGACGTGGAGGGTATTTAGCGATTCTTAAGGCTTGTGTTCTTTTAAGGGGAAGAACATCAATGGCTTTGCTCTTGGCTCTGCCCATGAACATGGCTCTGGCCGCCATTGAAGCCTTGTTTCACTTTCGGGTCGTGAGAGCGTATCGTGTTGGTGGACGAGCAGAACCTTCGATGGCTTTAGAGGCTATCTTCATTGCTTACTTGTACTCAATCTTCATCGTCCTTGATACTATTGTGGCCTCCATGTTCTACAGAATTTGTAAGACGAGGTCACGGATTAATGATGAAGATGGAAAATTATTGGTCAGGATTGAGATCTCAGGGGAGGACAATTATGAGTTCGAGAAGACAAGAATTTCGAAGAATTGCCTTGAAATAAGGTTAGGATCATTGAACTAGTCATCGAGGATGTTCTGTTCTGCTTCTGCAATCTTCATGGCTATGTGAAGGATAAGATAGGGATGATGATGATGATTTTTTTTTTTTGTTATTATTATGAATATAGTATTAAAAAAAGGTATGTATAGGAGGTGTTTGGGTGCAAGATTTATTTATGCTGCTGGAAGGAAACGGACGGAGCAGCGTCGTAAGACATAAAAGAGTTTGGCTATGTGGAAAAAAACGCAGAAGCCAGAGATTTAGAGTCACCATTCTTGTTGATTTCATTGTCTTGTTCTTTCTTGTGCATTCTTGGACTCTCGTCTTCTCTGGATTTTTATCTTGTAAAATGGCAATCCTTTATGTTAAGAGATAGGCGTCCGTCCAGTGTATTGATGTATTGGGCCGTAAGCCCATTATGGGTTCATATCTGCTGTATAAATATTGATCGATTGTTCAATAATAAACCGATTGGTATTTTCCACCAAGTCCAGTAACTTGTTTAGTTCTGTTTCACATGGTACCAGAGCGTCAGGTCCAGTGATTGAGCCCGTTTGCAAGGCGAAAGTCGAAGGCCCCATTGCCTTCTCGCCAGAAATCATCACCGTGTTGGCAAAAGTCGAAGGCCCCATTGGCTCCTCACCAGAAATCATTACCGTGTTGCAACACAGTCGTTTCGGCAACACCATCTGCAATACCCGAAACCCAATCTGTGATCTAGCAGGGTTTCTCATTTTGTTCTGCGTAAGAGATATTGATATCGGCGCTATTAGTAGTACTCGGATCATCAAGAAAGGTCCGTGACTGCGCCATTTCGGTTGCTTCTCAACAAGCCAGATCACAATTTTAGGAACCGCCATCACTGAGACTCTGAAGATTCCCGCGATTACACCGCTGCCATCTGGTGCGCAGTGAGTTTCAATCTTCCTGCATCTCCTCAACCAATCTTTCTGCGTCTCCTCAATCAAGACACATCAAGATTCCATGATCTGTCATCACTGAGATCCTGAAGACTGCTACGTTTCTGATTGTTTTGTCATCCGCTGCGCCAGTGATCCACTTGCAACAATTTTCCCAGAATTTCACTTTAGTTTTACTGATCGTAAACACGTTCAAAGATTATTCAAGAACCTACCATGATGAGTGAGAAGTCGACTTCCAACACTTCAGTGATTGATGCAAATCATCCACTCTTTCTGCATCCCTCAGATACCCAAGCCACCACCTTAGTCTCCCAAATCCTCACCGGCTCCAGTAATTACGTTATTTGGAGCAGAGCCATGCGCCTAGCATTACAAGGCAAAAATAAGCTGGGTTTCATTGAGGGTAGTTACACTTGGGCAAGTGAACCGCACCATAAGGAACAGTGGGACCGCTGTAATGCGGTAGTTCTTTCCTGGCTCATTAATTCTGTGGACAAGGAAATAGCTAATGGTATTGTATTTGCTGATGATGCACATGCCGTGTGGGATGATCTCAAAGAAAGATTTCATAAAGTTGATGGTGCCAAGATTTATTCTCTTCTGAAAGCAATTTCTTCTATAATTCAGGGGACTATCACGGTATCTGCGTATTATACCAAACTCAAAGAGTTATGGGATGAATATTCGTTGTTAGTACCCTTACCTACCTGCAAGTGCGAGACTGCCAGAGAATATATCAGAATAGTCCAGCAGCAACGTCTTTTCCAGTTTCTTATGGGATTAAACGACAATTTTCAGCAAGCCCGGTCACAAATTCTTCTTATGTCTCCTTTACCGAATGTTAATCAGGCATATGCCATGGTGTGCCAAGATGAAGACCAACGACTTATATCCTCACATCAATCATATAACCCATTTGAGGCAACTACTGCTGCAACTAGAGGAGGGAGACTAGGTAGAGGACGTGGCAGAGGAAGATCACAAGATGAGTGTAGTCACTGCCATCGCCGGGGCCACAAGAGAGAACAGTGTTTTGAGTTGGTGGGATATCCTCCTAACTTCAAAGGTCGAAGGGTTCCAGCGCCTCAATTGAACCAAGCAATAGCAAAGCCCAAATCTAGTTCATCTGCAACTTCAGCAAATCTTGGGACACAGCCCTCCATTACACAGCAGCAGTATAATAAGATACTGCAACTACTCAAAACTGATGCTAACGAAGAAGTAATCGGCACGGCTGACTATATTGAGGAACACATTTCTGGTAATATTAATGCACTTTCCTCTGATCTTTGTAGAACCCATTGGATATTAGATTCAGGAGCATCGTGTCATGTTGTTAGCAGTCTTACTATGTTAGATAATGCTACAGTTTATTCTGGACCCCTTAGAAAAATTAGGTTACCAAATGGAGATAAGATCACAGTAACACATACTGGCACAGTAAAACTTTCTGCTAACATTATATTATCTGATGTTTATTATACTCCTGCATGTTGTTATAATTTCATTTCTGTGTCTAGATTAACTAAGGACCTACAATGCATTATCTCTTTTTACCCTGAGTTTTGTACATTGCAGGAGATTTTAACTGGGAAGTCTCTGGTGATTGGTAGAATCTGTATTGGACTGTACTTGATTGGGAAAATTTTAAATTTGAACAATGCTCTTATGAATTTTCAGTCCAATGGGACAAAGAAGGAGATATCTCAACTGTGGCACTATAGGCTAGGGCATGCACCTTTAGAAGTTCTCAAGCATCTAGATATGATAAAGAAAGATATTATAGATTTTTCCAGTCCCAAATGTGATGTTTGTCCTCTTGCTAAGCAAGCAAGACTCCCTTTTTCTCATTCTATTTCTGTTACTTCTTGTTGCTTTGAATTGATACATGTTGATATTTGGGGTCCCTATAGGGAGCCTACCTATAAAGGACAGATATTTTCTTACTATTGTTGATGATTTCTCCAAATGTACTTGGACTTTCTTGATGATCAATAAAAATGATAGTTTTCAGCTGCTGTTAAATTTTATGACTTATGTTAGTACCCAATTTTCAGCAATGATAAAACGAATAAGAACTGACAATGGGTTAGAATTTACCAACAACAAACTGAGAACTGTTTTCACTGACAAGGGTATTATTCATGAAACAACCTGCCCATATACACCACAACAAAATGGAGTAGTTGAACGTAAGCGTAGGCACTTACTTAATGTGGCCCGAAGTCTTCTTTTCCACTCTGGTATTCCAATTAAGTTCTGGGGAGAAAGTATTAAAACTGCCTCTTATTTGATTAATAGAACTCCTTCAAAAAGTTTGCATTACAAAACTCCCTTTGAGCTTCTATATCAAAAACAACCTGAGGTGAATCATTTGAGAGTTTTTAGCTGTCTTGCTTTTGCTGTTTCTTAGAATAATCTTGATAAATTTCAACCTAGGGCTGAGCCTTGTATTTTTATGGGCTATCCTGTTAGTCAAAAGGGATTCTTATTATATAACCTCAAAACAAAGATTCTGTTTGTAAGTAGACACGTCAATTTTGTGGAAAACAAATTTCCTTTCAAAGATGCCTTGTCTGGTACTTCAGAGAATGGAATTGGTAAATCTGTTTCAGATTATTTTCTGTATGATGAAGATGTTCCTGTCCAATCTAGTTCCACACAGACCAGTGTTACTACTAATCCTAATATTATTGACTATAATGATCATGGTGATGAAGTTCATATTGATCCTGAACACCACATGGAAGGGTCACATCGACCAAGCGGGGACAGAAAATCCCCTGCTTGGCTGAATGACTATATTTGCTTGGGAGATGTAGTGACTGCCAGGCAGAAGACTCTCAGTCAGTTTATGAGTGCTCCACGGAAATCTCATATGGAGGTGGCAACACGAGTTGTGAGATACTAGAAGGGCAATCCTGGATTGGGAATATTTCTTGCTGCAACAAGTAGAACAGACTTAGAGTGTTATGTAGACTCTGATTGGGCAGCTTGTCAAGATACAAGAAGATCAGTAACTGGGTTCATAATTAAATTTGGTGGGTCTCCAATCTGCTGGAAGTCCAAGAAGCAGCCCACAGTGTCCAAGTCCTCAGCTGAAGCAGAATATCGAGCTCTAGAATCAGCCGTTTCTAAAGTTACATGGTTGACACGTATGCTCAAGGATCTGGATGTTAGAGGAGTTGAGCCAGTGAAGGTTTATTGTGACAGCAAAGCTACAATTTATATTGCAAGCAATCCCGTTTTCCATGAACGCACGAAGCACATTGAAATAGATTGTCATTTTGTGCATGAGAAACTGCAACAGGGAATCATTGATTTGCAACATGTTAGTAGTAAGAATCAGTTAGCAGATGTCTTGACAAAAGCTCTAGGTAGTGAAGATCATGAGAAATTGATACGCAAGTTAGGTGCTGTTAGCTTATTCAGCCCCCAACTTGAAGGGGGTGTTAAGAGATAGGTGTCCAGTGTATTGATGTACTGGGCTGTAAGCCCATTATGGGTTCATATCTGCTGTATAAATATTGATCGATTGTTCAATAATAAACTAATTGGTATTTTCCACCAAGTCCAGTAACTTGTTTAGTTCTGTTTCACACTTTACAATGTGAATAATGATACAACACACTTCTGTTCATGCGCTTTTATTCTGGAAACACATGAACTTCTACACAAGCTGTATGAGCCTCGCTTTTCTTTTCTTTTCTTTCTTTTTTTTAAAAATGAAATACACACAAATATTCAGCACACACACAGATACACACACACACATCCGAACACGCAGGCGCAGATTTAAACATGTGACCTTTCTCTCAAAACAGAGAGTCTAGTGCCATTGGACCCAAGAATTTTTGACAGTGTCTCGTTCTTTCGATCTGACGGTGTATTGCACACCCAGAAAAGGGACAGGATTGGTCCCTTAAAAAAAATTAATATAATTTTTTATCCCTAAAATTTGAGCTCATTTTGGTTTTAGTCTTTAAAATTTAAAACCCCTGGTTTTAGTCTCTGAAATTTAATATGTCTTAAAATATTAGTCAATGAAAATGAATGGCATTAAAAACTACTGAAATGTTGTGATGTTAAAAATGGTAACATAGACTCACTAAATAATATCTAACAGGGTCTTATGTGGATAATAAAATGCAGCACAGTGAACAGCTTCTCTTGAAAATGAGTAGTGATGTAGCAAAAACAGAAGGCTAAAGAGCTACTCCTTTTGTCCTATTATATAGGGTAGAGAGAGAAGGTATTTTTTGGTCCTATTTATAGAGCATTGAGAGAAATATTTTATATAGATATATAATTTTACTCCTCATTTATTATTGTGTTGATTTTGTTTACATGAAGTATAATATATATTAAACAGGAATAAAGTTGAAAAGTTATTAAATTTTAAATAAGAGTTAATGAAGCTTAAGGTTTTTTTTTTTTATCTATATAAAACATGCCGAAAGTGTGTTATAAATAGGACCAGAAGAGTACGTTTTAAGGATCTGTTCTTTTTTCTCTTATTATTCACACAAGATCCGGTTAGCTTCACCACTCTAACACAATTTATGACTTTATATTTTCAAACACTAACATTTTAATACAGAATCAATTCTAGGGACTAAAATCATGGGTTTAAAATTTGAGAGACTAAAAATAGAATAAATCCAAGTTTCAAGAACAAAAAATTATACTACTTTGGTCTTAAATATAAGACCTCTTTTGTAATGTAAATTATACTATAAAAGAGATCTTATATTTAGAATCAGAGCAGTATTAACCAACCAAAAAAATGGCAAGCAAAGCTTAGAGAACCAAACCGAAACCGGTCGCATCCAAACTTAACTATCTTCATCCTCAGCAAAAGCATTCTGATATTTCAAAGGAACATCTCAGAGGAGAGAATTAGTTAAACACGGCAATTAAACTTCGTATAGTAGGATTCTTCATGTAAAATCAGATATTAGATTAACTATATTAACTATTAAACTTATTAGTATTATTTTACTATTAAACTCGATGTTATGGCAACATTAATGTATTAATCATTAAACTGGAAACCATAAGCACATGATTTTTCAAATATATCAATTCAAATTACCCGTAAAAGTTAAACTAATTATATCTCTGGTATAAAAGCATCTAATATTGTTCAAGGGCACTTTGTGTAATTCAAGTCGAAGCAAGTAAAACCACACGGGCAGTTAAACTCTCCTTATAAGCGCGGGCATGCACACATATTAATTTGGTTATTTATAATTTTTTATACGCAAGACTATGCACTATAACTAACAAACTCTGTCCATTTGATTCAATTTTCGTTGGTATTCTATCCACGCACAAAAATTCGTTTGACTCATTTTGAAGCACATCGAGTTATAGTTCAAAAAACTTTTTGGAATAGATAAGATTGATTGAGTTGCTTGTTTTTTTAATGATTGAACTACTTGAAGTAGAACCTGATACGGTTAGATATACACGTGCATGTATTTTGCTTTTTATGTGCATTGTAGAAATATGAGAGGTAAGAGATGGAAGTATGTAAATTACCGACTAGGGGGAGAGATGACAATATGAATGAGAGCGAGGGTGTCCCCAAGGACCCTAAAGTCAAAACTGAAAAGTTTGTGCTTAGAGCCCCCCTTTGTTGGGTAAGGGTTAGGGAGAGGGGAAGCGACATGATACAAGGAGTTGATTTGTTCATTTGATAACGGGCCGCTTGCACAAGGGCATGAGGAGTGAATAAATACGGGAAAAAAATAATGTTAATGAAATGTTTGTTTTTGTTGTCACCTTCCTATTTCATTTTTGAATGATGCAAATTTATTTCTTTTATGAAATTTCAATAATTTTATTTTATAGTAAAACATAAACATGATAAAACAGTCTTCTAGAAAGTTTTAGAAGCTGTTGCCCTCTCGAGTAAAAACTGAAAAGCCATAGAAGTTTGCTGAAGCTCTGAAGAGTCTCGACCCATCCCTCATTAGGTAACCTGATTCATTCACTCGAATTTTAAGAAATTATAATCCCAAACCGTGGAATCTGCTTGTTCTATTCAGGAACAAATTCGTAGGAAGCAGCATGAAATGTGTCCTACAAACCAAGCATGCGCAGATTTGA
Source organism: Neltuma alba (assembly GCF_004799145.2). Classification (NCBI taxonomy): domain Eukaryota; kingdom Viridiplantae; phylum Streptophyta; class Magnoliopsida; order Fabales; family Fabaceae; genus Neltuma; species Neltuma alba. Next base: position 10,163 of record NW_021633537.1, read on the forward strand.
AATGAATCCAAATCCAACTAAACAGGGCCCACAGGATGAACCATTTCGTTGAAGAGTCGGTGAGCGAAACACACTTCTAATAGACCCTGCCCTCTCTCTATTTGCAATAAGAACCGATAGTAAAGTGTTAATCACCAATACCAAATATAAAACCTGTGACAAAGCACATGATTCACAAGCCATAAACACCACCACATATTTATTGAACTCCATACAGTAAATTATATCTAGTTAATAGAATTCTGGAGAATATTAATGTACCTTGATAAGCACCATGTACCCGTGACAGTCTCAAAAATTCGATGGTTTGGCCGATCAATGATCACAGGAATCGATGAACAATCTGAATTAATGCACCTTGAGGAGTCTCATAATGTATGACGGTGTTGCCATTTCGGCCCTAGGGAAAAAAAGCATACAACCAGAGATGTAAGAAGCATAAATACCTCCGGACAGCAATGGTGAAACTCGCGGATTTCCTGTCTGAATTTGGATTTGTCTTTGTAATCATCAGTGAGTCATCTGGTCCAGAATGCTAAATTTCAAAAACCCTTTACACTTCACAAAAATGTATTTCACAAGAAAAAAGAAGAGAATCATCTAACTCCGCCTGCTCTTCACTAAATTACAGTTAAAATACAGAGATTTAGCCCCTAATTTCTATTCTAAACCCGATTGCTATACAACATTTCCTCGATTGTATCCTACGAAAATCTATCAAAATGAAAGGAAGGAACTAATTTCTATGTTACATGAAAAAGAATTGAATCCTAACGAAGAGGGTTAGCACTCTGTACAAAGTTCTTCGATACTACACTACCACTGATCGACTTCAGTACTTCACAAAACAAAGCATCTGCTCTGGCGCTGTATGATGGAAGTCAGAGGCAGTTCTTCTGCAATGGAAGCCGTGTTCAATCTTCAATACCACAAAATTTCTTCTTGAAATGATTCACGAGGGACCAGATCCATCGCCTTTTACAGCATTACAGCATTTGCCGGATGCTAAGGGCATCTCCAGCAACAACAATAAGCACCCATTGTCTCAAATTTTGATCTTTCCAGTGTGTTCAAACACAAAGATCAATAGGCCATAAGATTCTGGTTGTCAAAGAATCAATGCCTAAGCCTGTTGGATGATTCAAAGGTCTGAAGCTGGCAAGAAATTGCTTTTCCACCTTAATACATTACCTTGCCACCGCAAGGGCAGACCTCTAGCTCTTTTGCAAGAGCATGATGTCGGTGCAGAGGAGCAAGCAGCCAGTTATCAACTACCTTGCATTTTTCTTTGTCAAGTTAATGCCCTTAGCCTTCTCCATTTCAGCCTCTTTCTCAGCTTTCTTCTTCTCTAACTCTGCTTGTTTGCAATTTTCTTCATGTGCTTTCCGAAACAACCTTATAAATTTAGGAGAGTTGCAGTAACTGCAATCAACAAACCAGAAACAAGTAGAAATCAGCCTGAGAATTCCAAAGGAACAAATCACTACTTTTAAGATGATGAAACTTCATTCTGACAAGTCCTGTAGGCTTTCCTCTCCATATATCTTATTGCACATGACTATTGTCTCTTCCTCACCTCTCTCCGTCTTATTCCAATTGTTCACAGCACTTACACAAGGATCCAAGAAGGGCTGTCTTCCTTTTTATTTTCAAAAAAGCTACTCAATCTGTGCCCAGTCTAAACACTCGAAGAGGTAGGAATATCCTTAACTCTAAGTTAAGAGATCCCAACTTAGCCCAAATTTTAAGAAAATTTACACTGGTCACAAACATAGATGCAACAGACAGAGCTCATGGAAATCTAAAACCACAAGAGACATTAGTTCAATGTGCTATAATCCAATACAATTGAAATCATTACTACCAGAAAAAAGGGGCGCATGTCAGACTAACAACACGGCCAAATATTAATCCTTAACTTACCTTGCTCAAATGGACAACGGGCAGGATCCTCACCAAAATAAAGTGCTAGTGCATCTGCATTTCTACCCTGTCCATGGACAAATAGATGGTCATCCTCTCTCTTTAAAACACAGCATAATGTGCCAAAGGGAAGGTTAACATATTACCACCACAGAGTATAAACTTGTTACAGATGTCACCTCTGACTCAGCACCAATAACAAATTCTTTTGATGTCTAAAACAAACTAAAAATCAGTCAAAATTGCAGGAATATAAGCCAAACAAGAAACGATGTTAAAGTAAATGTATCAGCATAAAAAACAAAAGAGATTCTTCCATTAAAATAAAGGTAGACATTTTTGCAGAAGATTCCCTTTTTTCCTTTCTTTTAACAATAATAAAGGTGATAGTGATAAACAAAAGTTCTAACATATAGTAGAAAGTTTAAACGGACAAATACGCTAAGTCCTAGCAATCAGTGCAAACTAAGACCTAAAAAACAAGCACTTAAAATCTAAAGTTGAACATGATAAGTATTTTCTTCTATTCATAGTTAGTTACGTGCAAAATGACAGTACAGGTTTAATTTAATCGCTTCACCACCACCGTAGTTAAAACTTGGAAGCACATGAAAGTGTCTTTCTGACAAGGTAAGTGATGCAGATGCCAAATTTTATTAATCTAGTTTTGATTTACACAGGATTCTAACTCAAGAATTTGAATTTCCTTTTATTTTGAAATGATTGGTATCAAATTAACTATATATTTGTTAGGAGTTTTAGTTTAGTTAAAATCTGATTTCCTGTTAAACTTTTGCAGCCTCTGTCTATAAATAGGACTACTGGACTATTGTTTTATTCACTCCTTTCCAATTGATTGATATATTTGGTATTAAGTTGATTTCAGATGGTTCTTAAGGAGTTTCACCATCAATTCTACACAAAGTCAAAAACTACAGAGTTAGCAAGAGTTTCCCACTCCAGTTAAACTTCAGGCTTTTTTTAAGCTTGAGTTTCATCTAGGACTTTGCTGCTGAATCCAAGACCTAGTTGGGACCACAGAATCCCCAACCACCAACTTCCCTTCACTTTTTTATTACAATTTTGTTTTTCTGATTTATTATGGTTTTTCAAACCAATCTTTTCCTTGATTAGATTGGGGAATATTAATACCTAATGCACCACATCTTGACATATACTAATATACCCTTCCCTAATATTCAACAACAGTATCGGCCTTTCACCCTTTTGCGTAGGCAATCAAAACTTTTTTTTTTTCAAAAAAAAAAAAATGGAGGGGGTTTTAAACCAAAACTGAATTAGTACGATTAGAGATACTGTAAACCAATTATAACCAAGAACCTAATGGGGCGAGTGCTAATCTATCTATCTAAACAAGAAATAACAATGTGTAACCAAAAGTTTAAATCCCGTGATGATGTTAAAGTCACATTAATATAAATACTTTTAAAAAAAAAATTCATGGCGCAGGAAATCAGCATATAAATTCATTCCAGTTTTCTTTCAAAAATATTAGTCCCTTAGATCCCCCACCCCCCCCAAAAAAAAAAAAAAAAAAAAGTTTTCCCCCTAGTATATGAACCATGAAATAAGACTAAAAAGCCAAACACCTTGCGGAAAACTTCAGATACAGGTCCATCGTTTTCAGATGCAGCAAGCTCCTGCCTGACCTTTTCTAATCCCTTGATGATTGCCTGCATCTCTTCAGCTAACGACTTCAATTGTATCTGCAAGGTGATTTACTAATAAATATACAGAGAAATCCAACTATCCCGACCTGATAGTCAGCATCAAAACCATTTTTCTGTGACCAAAAATAAATCATCACCTTAGTAGCAGCTTCCAGGCTGACTAGGTCCAGGTGAAAATCAAGGAGCCCAGGTGACCTTTCAGCAAGGACCTAATTCCAGATAAGAAATATAAGCCACCAAACAGTATCTTCATCTATTGAAATATAGACTTGTACCTTGCAAAGGTAATGCATCAGTGTCATCTTATTGTTAGAAGCTCGAGTGTCAGTGAGCTTTAATAGACTATCCAACTTAAATCCAACTGCAGATCCTGCATAAAATGACAACATTCTTACTTAAAAGTTTCTTCCACAAACCAGATATTCTACATAGGATCAAATCCTAGAGAAATACATAAAAGGTTGAAAGATAACACATGAAATGCCAAAGATAAACTAGATGTTCATAGTAGAAAAGATGCTGGTCTAAGAAATTACTAACCCCTTGCTGTTCCTTGATTCAATGTATTCCCCAAGTACAGAATTTTCTTCATTATCTCCTTAAGCTTGACAGATTTTCGGACCTGAACCAAGAGAAAGTGAACAGTGTCAAGAAATATACACAAGCGAATAAATGTTAGTATCATGAGTTAAGTACCTCTTCACAGGCAGAGTTCACAGTGTTTAAACTCTTCTTGAATTCAGTAATCTGCATAAAGAGGCAAGAATTACAACTGAAGCACGAGAAAAAGAATCCTCCTAAGAAAATTATAGATACTGAAGACATCACAGAACCTGAGAACCAAACTGGATCTTGAAAGAAAATACTCTTAATTTTGACTCCACTCGGGGAACTTTCATCAGCTCCAAAAAATACTGAAATAAATACAATCAAACGTATATAAGAATATGATTATATATATATATATATATATATATATATCAAAACCGCATAAACTGCGGCACATTGCCTCTGACTTGAATTTGATCTCTTTTTAAACATTTTACATCTTACAATCAACTTTCATTTATAAACATAGTTTCAAAACTCTTAAATGTGACTTGCACCACATTTTTCCCAACAATATCTGCTCCTCTCTTTTCAATTTTAATGCAACCATAACATGAAAAGGAAAAAAGAGCCAAACAACAATTCATAATGAATATTATATATTCAATTTACAATGCAGAGTATGATTATTTTTTGTCACTAATATGCTCCAGGAAAATTATATTTTTATAAATACCCAGTCATGATTCACGCAATTTGACAACACCAATGCAAGTTCAATGTGCTCACACCTTTCTGTTAAAACACTAGAAGTTATAGTACAGTTAGAAAAGTCACTAACCAACCTGCTCACACTTTCCCAAATTCTCCTTGTCCCCAGCATATCCCTGATTGTAACCAAGTGGAATAAAAAGGGAGTAAAAAAGCAAATCGAAGTAAATGTGTGCAAGCCATTATAACAGCATATCCCAAAAACGGGGCCCCAAATAGCCAGAATAATGTGCAAGAAGCAGCCATCATTATATGAAGTCTAACCTTCAAAAGTTCCATCTCCTCTTTAGTAGGACAAAATTTGATGAGATTTTCAACCTGATCAACATCTAATACGGAGTCATCCATAGCTAGTACTGCAGCCTGGGAATAACCATTTCAATATGTTAGACAGTCCTAACAGTTGATAATTACATGTTACAATCTCAGAAGTTTGGAATAGTTAGTACGCTTACAACATGGCAGAAGATCACTAAAGGGTGCACATAAGATAAGAACTCTTAATGACTGCTTTTCAAATGCTACTAGAACAGGATAGAACATGCTACCCTTTACCCAAATCCCCCGCCAACCAACACCTTAGCTAACCCCAAGTCATATGTTCATGAGTACATTTGTCATAACGCCTCTTGCAATTTAAAACTAATATTCATTATCAATGCGTCAAGCCCAAATTTCATAAATGTACTAGAAGAGTTACCCATAGAAGCACAAAAAATTTCAAGGTATCAGCTTACCATCATATCTGAAAGGGGCATTTTAACCTTTGTAAGCATAATTTCAGTATTATTGGCCCTCCTCAGGTCAATCTACAATTAAAAAATAAAAAAGATTATTGCTTGTATATTAGAGAAGTGACAAATAAAAATAAGTCAAGAGGAACAATGAAAAACCACACAAGTACAGCGTGAACTATTAATTCAAGCTGCAGTAATAGAATTATAGTTTGCTGAACAAAGAGGAGTCTACAAAGGGGCAACAGAACAGTGTATTTCATTAGTGTAATCATACTTCTCAACTTCATTAGCGTCATGTTTATCTCCTTGAAATTATAAATAATGGGAAGCTATAAAATACGTTTCCCCCACAAATTAAGATCAAATGCCTATTAGAATATTCACAACTCAGATCATAACGAAGCTGACTTGTTTCACATACACCAAATAATAGGATCACATTCCGATTCAAATATAAATCAAGCGATAAATGTATTAAAACTTCCTCAAGAAATGAAACAACAAATTTTGGGACTTTAGAAAGACAAAGAGCCATCAGACCACCATTCACACATGCCTTAAGTCAAAATACCGAATTTAAAGAACATTATAATAAATGATACCAAGTGAACTTTGTCAGGTTTGGACCCAGCAGATTTACGTCGATCTCCAGATTTACCACTTGAACCAGTAGGTTTAGGAACATTTGCAGAGAAAAGGCTCTCTAGCTCTGAAAAGTCAAATTCTGGGGCACTAAGATAGAACAATAAACAAGTCATCACAAAAGGAAAGGATGTGAAAAACAAAAAGACAAATGTATAATTATAAAATTTCAAAATAACTCAGGCAAACAAAAGACAATAGAAATGAGTCAAATTACATTTGAGGTTCTCCATGTCTTTGCAATTCTTCCCATAAACTTCCTTGCAATGCCCTTGTCACCTTACTCCAATGTAGAGGCTTTAAGGAGGAACGTTTAGGTGCTACTGCACCAACCCCAATAGGACGTGAAAGTCCACGTCCTCTTCCCCTTGGATCAGAATTTGAACCTCTTGAGCCCAAAGGTGGAGGTGGTGGTGGTGTACCACCTGGAGGTCCAGGGGGAGTTGGAGCATTAGGAGCACGCACTCCGGGAGGAGGGGGAGGAGGCGGGCCTCGACCAGCAGCAGGAGGGGGAGGAGGTATGCCTCGCCCACTAGGAGGAGGGGGAGGAGGTGGGGCTCTAGACATTGGAGGTGGGGGTGGTGGAGGTGCTCCTCTTGATGGGGGAGGTGGTGGTGGAGATGGTGCTCCCCTTGATGGGGGAGGTGGTGCTCCTCTTGACGGTGGAGGTGGAGGTGGAGGTGCTCTACTAAAAGGAGGAAGAGGAGGAGGAGGAGGTGGTGGGGGGGGAGGAGGAGGAGGAGAAGCTCTACTTGAAGGAGGTAAAGAGGTGTTGGTGGTGAAGCTATGCTCAAAGGAGGTGGGGGAGGTGGCGGTGGTGGAGCTCTACTCGAAGGAGGGGGCGGAGGTGGCGGTGGAGGTGGAGGTGGAGCTCTACCCAAAGAAGGTGCTGGCAGAGGTGGTGGAGGTGGGGGGTGGTGGGTCTTTACTCAAAGAAGACAATGGTGAGGGTAGTGGAGTTCTACTAAAAGGAGGAGGTGGTGGTGGTGGTGGTGGTGGTGGATGAGCTTTTTTCATAAAAGGCAGGGATTGAGTAAGTAAAGGTGAAGACTGGGGCAATGACGTGGGTGGTGAAGTGGGTGGTGTATACAAAGACGGAGAAATGGCCCTTGAAGATGGTAGGGAGGGGAGGTGGAGGTGGAGGTGGAGGTGGAGGTGGGGGTGGGGGAGGAGGGGGGAGGCGGAAAGATTGAAAATCCATATCTTGGAGGTGGCGGCGGTGGAGGTGGTGGAGGAGGACAAGAAGGGGGAGTAGGAGGGGCAACTACACTAGACATTCCAAGACCTCCTAATGTGATTGTTCTATTAGTAAAAGGAGGAGGAGCTGCAGGGGGAGGAGGAGGTGAAGTTACAGGTTGTAAATCCATCTCTTGGTTTTGTCTATTAACTGGTGATGTTTCAAATGCATATGCCTTAGAGTTTTTAGCATGAAATGAAGGTGGCGGTGGGGGTGGCGGTGGCGGTGGAGGAGCAGGTGGTTGTAATGCTTGTGTTGGGCCATTAAGTGGTGCTTGACTTGGTGTTTGAAGACATGTCTCTACAATTGATGGTAAGTTTTCTTCTTCCATTTCCGCTATGGAGTCAGCAGATTTTGGTCCATCCACCTTTTGACATTTCAATCCATTTGTCTTGTCACTAGAAACAAGTGTCCCAGAGACAATAGGTGCAGAGGCAGACCTTGATTTGGCATCCATAGTTTTATCATTTAAAGAGTTAGCATTGGAAAGAGAGGCAGGTGCACTATTATACCTTGATGGCGGATAGTAAACATGCATTGAATTTGTGTAAGAACCTTTGTTAGTAGGAATCCACCTGGTTACTGCATTTGGCTTCGCTTGTTTTGCCTGAGTACCTTGTGATTCAAGCTGCTTAATCTTTTGCTTAGCTGTAAATGTATCTCCCACTGGCTTCGAGTTTGATAAAAGTTGTTTTTTTGCCACAGGTGGTACTTTATCAGACTTTTGCCTGGAAATATCGTGCTTCTGGTGGCCAGCCTTGGAATCTAATTTCTCCTCTGTTGCATTGCCGAATTCATCATATTTACAGTCCATATCTTCCAATTGTCCATGCACGTCTGAATTGACACCCTTCATTTCCATAATGGTATCAGTAGTGACTATCGTAGAAGTATTTCTAATTTCTCCATCATCCACAGCAATATCTTTCACTTCATGAATAGTAGAATCCACGCTGTCATCAAGCTTGTACTTCACATCATCAATAGCAATGTCTTTCACTGCATTAGTACCAGAATCCATCCTTCTGCCCTGTTTGTAGGTCCGATCATCTGATGTACATTCCTGAAAAGCGGGAGGATCGAAGTCCTCTTTCCATACTTCTTTTTGGTTTTGATCATCTACAACGCTATCATGAGCCGGAAGAGAATCATAGTCTACCTTACCTTCCTGCACATCAACTACGTTGCTAAATATCTCTTCCACCTCATAAAATTCCTCAGGTGAAGCAGTTCCTGTCTCATTTGCATCTTCACTTGCCCTGACTGTGGTCAGATTAGGCATAACAGCATCAGCGTCCAAGAAAAGTACCTGGTACAAATATAAATGTACATTCAACTCCTGGTTAATATAATTACGTGCATAGAAGAGTAACAATGACTTACCTCTGCTTTAAAATCCCTGGGAAATTGATCCTTAGAATCCCACAAAATATCAACCTCATCACGGTTGAGCACTAATATGTTTGAACGCACAAATGCTGTGTGAAACATAAGTCTGAACATCATCTCCTCACGACTGAAATCATCATCCGTATGTATGCACTCAAGAACCACATCCCCTTGAACACGACACTGGATATCAATTTTCACCAGCATACACTCTGCCTGCAGTTAAAATTTCCCAACTAAGATATTCTATCTGGTCAGATTAAAAATAGCATCAACAGCTTAAGCGATACGTCACCTGTTGGTAGAGGCGAACATGTTTTTTGTTCTTTGAAGTAGAAAAAAGAAGCTTGGAACTTCTATTAACAAGTTTTGAAGGGTCCTGACCATAAACACGTACAACAGGCCTGCAACCTTTTCCTCCATCAAATAACGGAAGGACTCTAAGAATCAGACAATCCAAATATAAGGGGGTGTCTGATGGAGGCCACTCAGAACCCAGATTTCTCCTGGAAATGTATTGAAGATATCTCAACTGAGAAGGTTGTGGGTTCAAAGGAGATAGAAGCTGGAGAAGTTCTTTAGGGGCTTGCTTGTAGACCATTTCAAGGGTTTTTTGCTCCCCATTGTACTGTTTCCGGTACAATAGAAGACCTGCCAGCATAAACGCAAGCACAGGCCAACCTCCTCTTTCACAATGCATCAAAAGAACATTTTGTTGGCCCTCCAAAGACAACCAGCTTTCACTTGATCGAAGGAAGTGATGGATCATTTCCAAAGGCAGAAGAGGACAGCCCTCATATTGTCGAGGGTATTCCATAACTGTCATGTCATATTGAGACAATATATCTGAAATTTGACTTCGCTTCTCCCCTTCCCTAAAGTTAAACACCATGAAAGAAGCATCAGGAAAGTGATCCTGCAGCTGAGCTACAATCCCCCCCATATAAACTTTGTATTCATCTTCTTCCAATACATCTGTGGAGAAGCAACAATCGAAAACTGCAAGAACAGAGAGAGAATAAGTCTAATGTTTAGTTTATACAGGTATACTGAACTACTAAGCATAACAGCTATGGTATCCACGGACTTAATAAATAAAATCACAACTAGACAACCAAAATGGATGCAATTATGCCCTGCTGATTACCGTGGCTACTAACTCACTCCAGTGAAACAAAAACATTCCTGGTAAGGTATAAAAACACTGGCTTAAAGGAGAAGTCTCAATGAATAAAAGTGTTCCCTGATTCTTCAGCTAGCAATCCTCCAATCATGACTTGCCAGTCTCTGACTGAAACATTGCTTTCCATTTCTCTATTAAAACTTAGAAACATTTTCATCATTTTGTACCCAAATTCAAACTGGGGCCTTCAACATCCCAGCTCTGCACAGGGTATATAAAGGGAATGCTCCATCATCCCATTTCTTTTCTTTTTTGGCCATTAACTGTCCCATTCCTTTAATATCACCGACTATATGGAGACCAGCAACGACTTGATCAAATGCTACGAGCTGCAGACTAGTAATAAACAGAAGTGTCCAACCATTAACTCAATTCCTGGACCTCCGCGTCGCGGTGAATTTGACAGCACATTTTCCCTCCTTAGCTGAGCACCAGTTTCTCCCATTCATATAGGGAAGAAGCAACAGATAGAAACCAAGAAAGGATTCCCCAGCTAAAGTTCACAGAAAGAGGGGAAATGAACGAAAACTCTGGAAAATAGAAAATTTCGAACACAATTTTCACCGGACTCGGAGCATTAAGAGATGAAGAAAGGAGGAGGAAAGGAGTTCATAAAAATTCGTAATCTTAACGAGTTGCCATACGCATTATTGTAAAACGAAAACGAAGCTTAGTAATTGAACCCTAAACCGCATTTGCCTCCTCCAAGCCACAAATTGAGCAGTACAAAACTCCATGTATGGGGACTGGGGGAAATAATAGGACACAGGCTTCCAATTTTACAATTGCTCTTGCGTTTATAGGCTCATTGTAATTAAATGGGGGGGGGGGGATTTGGAACTGACGAAATAGGAAAAGAAGCCTACCATACACTCTCTCGGAGATCTCCAGAAGCCGATCCGGTGGCTTCCTGTAAAAGAACCTTCTGAACAGCGCCATCAGATGGCGCTGTTTTTACCCCGATCGGATCCAAACCGATAAGTCGGTTGACCGCCAGCAAGATCAAAAAATGTATCGTTCAGCAAATCGCACAGCAGATCTTGCAATCACCCAATTCGAAGAAGCCCAGTACCATCCAATTGATCCCAGCAATCGCCGACTGAAAGTGAGAGCAAGAGCAAAAGCGAATTTCAGAAGCAGCAAGCTAGCTGGTGATCCAAAGGAGAGCAGAACATCCAGAAAGAGAAAGGCGGACGCAGTAGTCAAAGCAAGAAAATCTCAAAAAGGAAACATGATCAAGGAAAAAAAAAAAGGATAAAAGAGAGGTAAACTTGTAGAATGAGGGAATGAAGTGGAGCAAAGGAGTACGTGGGATAGGGAAGAAAATGCGGGAGGAACAGAATCAAAAAGAGATACAATGGGAAGCGATAATGAATTCCCACATGGAGTTAGATAGAGAAGATAGAGAGAGAAAGAAGCGTAGTGGACTGAAAAGGAGAAAACTCTTTCGAAGTTTAGACCTGTCTCCCTCCCTTTCTCTTTCTCTCTCTTGCTCTGCAACGACAAAAAATTTTGGGCAGGCAGGCGGGGGTTGGGTTGAAGACACAAAATCTACGTGGGAGGCGACGTGGCATATACTGTTCACGTTTTGATGAAAGAATATTCATTTTTTTCCTTTAATTTTTAAACAAAGTTCCTGACACTTCCATTAGAACAGAGAAGCCAGAGAAGAAGCGACGGAGCGAGTTTGGACAACGAGGCGAGCTTATATTTATTTAAAAAAATTACATATTATGACCCAAATATTATAATTAATTGATTATAAAACTCAAGTTATAAATTTGTAGAATCTTAGTAGTAGTATTATTTATAAAAACTAAAAAGACAATATATGTATAGATAATAAAAAACAGAGTTTACAATACTACATCAGAATAACTAGAAATGAAAAATAGTAAAAAGTTTATAATTAAATCACTATTAAAAGAACAAATATCACAATTTGGAAAGGAGTTGAGCATTATCAAATCAAATGAGAAAGAGTGCAAATTGATAAACTTTGTGTTTATGCAAATAACAAGAAGAGATTCATGTGACTTAAAATTAATACTCCTCTAATCTTATTTATAAGACACTTTAGTGTATTTTACGCAAATTTTGAGAATCTCCTTAATTACAGCTTCTATTTGTTAAGACTTACCTTCATGCAGTGCCAAATAAATTCCCTTTACTCCAAAGAGTATTGATGAGAATTATAATTCTTTGAATTAGATCTTGTCTATCATCTTTATCCAACTAAAAAAGGATATCTCTTGCCTATTGATTAGAACTGTTAAAACTATGCAGCTGAAATCTCGTAGAAAAATAATAAACCACAATGACTTATCAAAAGTGAACAAATGTTTTGAAGTTTCATTCTCAAAAGAGCCAAAAATGCAAACTCTCGTAACACCAAAGTTGTTAGCATATTTTAAGGTTTTATTAATTTTATATTTCTTTTTTATGATAATTTTATATCCGGCTTCTAGTAAACTTCATAACGAACAATAATCACGAATTTTAGGATGTTGCATAACATTATTATACATCAAGTTATATGTATAGATAGTCATGATCAATCCCCGTAAAATTTAAAGAAAATTTGGTATGTTACATGAAATGTAATAAAAAAGAAATAAAACTAAAAATAATTTATAATTAAAAATATTTTTGTGATTTAGTGAAAAAAATAAAAGAAATAAGCTATCGTTCCCATATGAATAGAAAAAATGCCATAAATATTGTGTTAAAATTTAAGTTACCCTAGCACCCTAATGTAAAACTAAGATAGTAAACCGTATAATATTAAAGATGAAATAAGAGAAATATAATGCCTGGATGCTTTGTATACTTATTTGATATAAATTTTTTAATCAATCTTATCAAGAAAAAGTAATTTCTTAACCATTAAGTTAAATTATATAACAGCAAAAATGTTGAACACATTTTTCTCTTATCGTTTGATTTATGATTCATGATTCTTGATGTGACAATCATTTATTAATTAATATAGAAAATATGTGTTAAAGATGTGCAAAGAGCCAAAGCTACATTTTTAACCAAATTATCATAGTCAAATTTAGCTAAAATTTAATGCTAAAAAGTCTGTTTTTTTTTGCCAACTAAAAAATTCATATTAATACTACCTCTGATCCTTAATATAAGGCATTATTTGACTTTTATTTTAATCATAAATATAAGACCCCAATCCAATTTGTCTATCATATTTATAACTTTTTTTTTTAAGTTAGTCCTTCTAATAATGGTAGTTATAACCAATACAATAACCAATTTGTCTATCCAATATGTGTTCCATTTTAATTCTCATTTGATTATATGTCTCTCATATTTTTCCTTTATTTCCCCCACTCAATTTCTGTCTCACCCCCTCTTTGTAAAAATGAAGACATAATTAGTATATTTGTGGGTAGCTCGTAAAAATCATTGGGAAGAGAGTAATTATTTTAAAAGTGAGAAGAATATAATTAAAGCTATAGCAGGTTAATGATAATATCAAGGAGAAATATGTGGTGGTGCTGTAAAGTATGTAAGTTGGGAGCCATAATTTTAGAGAGAAGAATAGAATGGGATGGAGGAGAGAGAAAGAGAGAAAGAAGAAGGAAGAAAAGGGTGGGACATTGATGTTATCTCAAAAAGGCAAGGCACCAATCACTGCGTAATCTTGTGTGCCCCCCATAACTTTGCATTCCCATCCAAAATATCACCAATTAGCAAACACCAATTATATGTTTTGTGTTAATCAATTTACATTACTTCGTTTAAGATTAAAAAAAAAAAGTGATTATAGTAAGGTTAAAGGTGAAAAATTGTTCGATGGATGACGAAGTTATTGAAAGAGTGCAAGCTAGTAAACATGTAAAGGATATGCATTGGGGAAAAAAGATTGACAAGTTTATCAGAATAGCGTACAAAAAAGCTCAAATTTTTTTTTTTTGGATAAAACCTTTATCATTAATGTAATGTTGGACCAACAACTCGAGTACTAAATTTAATTAAAATAACCTCTTTTCTATATATAATTTCAAACAAATTGGCCATCAATTACTTTGACAAATCATTAGTTATCTTATCTAACCACACCCTACCCAGTAGCATGGCATCCATGTCCATTATTGTACCAAGAGTGACCATTGGGTTATCTCATCATAACCTTCCATAATTAAAATAGTGTATCATGCTTGTGTGTGTGTGAAACATTTGCCAAGTGCCTTGTCTGCTTTGTTTTTATCCTTTTTTTTTTTGGAGGAAAATGAAATACTCCTCCGGTCTTTAATATAAAACATATTTAACTAATTTGATTAGATTAAGAAAGTTAGGTAAATTAGTTAATTATAAGAAATATGATATGTTTTTCTTAAAACACCATAATCATCTTTCTTAGGGTGTGTTTGGATGAAACCAAACCGTGGTTTGGAAAAGTGATTCTGGAGAATAGATTCTGTGAAGAATAGATTTTGTAAAAAAGTGATTCTGAGAAGTGAGAGTGTTTGGATAGTTGTTATCAGAAGCACTTTTATATATACAAATTACTAAAAAAAGACATAAGTTAATATGATAATTACAGAAAAATAGATTTTATGATATATTTTAATTTGAAGGAATAAAATTATTAAAATATATTTTTTACCAACATAATTAATAATACATAAGATAATATAATTAATAAATAATTAATGTGTATATATATTTATAAAATATAAGATTAAATATGTTTATAAAAAAATATGTTTATAAAAAAAAATAACAAGATACATATCATATAGTCTCTCACACTCTCTTTTTTTTTTCTTCCAAAAGCAAAAAATTTTTGCTTTTTCCAAAACCATGGTTTTGGTTTTCGGGGGGTGTTTGGGTGATTTATTCCCCAAACCATGGTTTGGGGTGTCACCCAAACACACCCTTAATATCCTCAATTCCTTACTTATTTGATTATGATTGAGGGAGTATCCATATAGGTAATTTAGAAAAAAAATAATAAATATAAAAAATAGGTCTTATATTTAGGATTAAAATTAACTTAACAATTAAGTCATATATTAATAACCGAAAGAAGAGTACAATGTAACTTGAAAATTACTTTGTGCTGTGAAGTTAAAAATATATATATATCTTGCAAGCAAAGGTACAAGTTACATTTTTCTTGTTTAAAATTTTGAAATATTTATCTGAAATTTGAAGGAAGTATTGACGTGAGAATAGTTTATTACTCCCTCCGTTCCTTATTATAAGAGACGAACAACCGAATTACGTCGATCAAAAAAACAGTTAAAATTAGTTAAGAACAATTAATATGTAAAAAGTATAATTTTTTTCCAACAATGCCCTCATTAATAAGGAGAGAGAACATGAGAAAGAACAATGGTAATTTATTAAAAGAAAGAGAAATGGGAAGGAGAGAGAGTGTGAGTTGGAGACAATAAATATGGGTAAAATAGGAAATCAACACAAAAAAGTAGAGACAACTTGTAAGTGTCTCTTATATATAGGAACATGCCATAAGCACCAAATGTCTCTTATAATAAGGAACGGAGGGAGTACTATATAAGAAGAGGAATTGAATGAGAAAGAAGTGAGGAGGGCATGTGTGAGAAACCCAATGGGGTTGCTCAGCAATCTCAATTGAACGTGCCTTCCAATCAAAGGTACATGATGCTCTAACAAGACATAGATAGGCAATGCATGTATGCCACGTGGCTTCCTGTGCACCGAGTGATGGTGGGCAGAAAGTCAAACAAACAAAGGGTGAGATATGTGCATGAAGGAGTGGGGACCAATGAAATGATTACAGGGACAAAGTGTGCGTGTGGAAGCCATGTGAGGGCGTGAGACTGAGGAGGGAGAATATTGTGGGAAGAAGTGGTGAAGATGATGAGAGTAAGAGGAAGAGAGAGAGAGAGAGAGAGAGAGAGAGAGATTCTGAGAGACAACCAATGAAGAAAGGCTCTCTTGTTGTTCAGGTTTTATGGAAGAGAAGTATGTTGAAACAATGATTTGGCCACCACCCCTTCCTATGCATTCTCAATTATTATGTGTACATTTTCATATCCGTTCGTATTTTTTAATATTTTGTACTGCACACAACGTGGGGCATACATAGGCATGTGTCTATATCTACATCTATAGATGCGGGTGGGCACCATACACTTGTAAAGAATCCAGAAAATGGTTGGACAGAGACTCGTGAATTTTATGAATTTTCTCTTAGTGCCTTAGTGTATATTTGGTTTTCTGCTGATTTTGATGGAAGAAGCAACTTTTGAGTTGCAAAACACAGGTTTGATTGTGTTCAAGGAACAACCAAATACATCCAAAAGGTGACGTCCAAGTCTTCTTAAATGGGAAGAAAAATGTGACAAGATGTTTAACTTGACGAGACTAAAAAGTAAAGTTGTTAGTGTATTCTAATACACCTTAAAAAAGAGCAGGAGATGAGAGCAGTGAGAGAATTTTTGCTCATTACAATGTTCAGGTTTTTTTATAGTTCAATTTGCTGCAGATTACATTTTCATATTAAAATTTAAAGTATTATTCTCTTTTCGTCCTTAATGGGGGGGCCAAATCACTAATTTATCAAAATTAGTAAAATTAATTTAGACAGTTACTTGTAAAAATTGTGTATTATTGATGATTTTCTAAAATGTTTTTGTGATCATTTATATTGAATTTGACATAAACCCCATAATATGTACGTGCAATGAGTATGAATGGTTTGGAAAAAAAAATATTATAAGTTTAGGAGACAAATATAATAGACTGAGATCTTATATTTATGATTAAAATAAACTCATAATTAACTAACTTATCTATTTAAAAGTAGAGCGAGTACTTTGGTTTTCGAGAAAAAAAATAATAGAAGTGTGATGACTATTGGGGTCATTTTCCGAATTGATGTGTGAATTAAGGGGGAGTGGCCCCTGGCGGCAGACATGGATAATCAAAGATGGGTGCATGCATGGATTGTGGATGGATGCTGTAGGAGAGGGGCTGATTAACTTCTGATAATGACGGCATTAGGATCAAATAACTGCTCCGTTGTAATATAATGTGGTGGATGCTTGTGCTTCATGATACAACCAACCTCATCATTTCAAATGCCACAACACCACAAAAGCTTTGTTCCATTCCAACTCATAACCCCTTCTCTTTTGTCTATTACCATACTTTTCCCACCTTTCATTTCTTCATAATCCTATTTCTCCTCACCTCGCTTTTCTGCTTCCCAGCTGCTAAAAGTTCAAATACGAGCATTATCGAGTAATTACTTTTAGCCATTAGAAATAATCATAATTCTTTGTATCTTTAAACATACAGAGTCTCATGTGCAGCATGAAATTTGAGAAATTCATTTTCATATTCATATTTTATAAGATGCATGCCTTGCTATTAGAGTTTTTATATGCTAAATTCACAGCTTTTTTCTCATCAAAATTACACGTTTCTTACTAGGAAAAGAAACGATCCAAAGTATAACAAAACACATTTTGTTTTCCCAAAAGTATTCCAAAGACAGTGATTGAGAGGCCATTTCCTTGGCCTTTCTTTGTTAGATAGGCTTCTCAATCTTATGCTTTTGGAATTTTGGGTTTGTTTGATTTGATAAAACTCCTCTTCGATTGTCAGCAATATCAACCGATGAGAAACGGGGCCAAAACAACAATAATGGGATAACGCATGTCATTTTCTCATAAGTCAAGCCTTATTTCGGCCGAAAAGAAAAAGTCAGCCTTAGTTTTAAAAATTACCATCGTATTGGGCTGCATTGCTGGGTCCATAAAATGTGGGTTGGGTCAAGTTCAGATGATGGAGATATAAACTTAACTGTTGCTTTCGCGAGCGTCTTGCGATTGAAAAAAGTCAAAAACCAACACATATCAGTAAGATTCGTTGCAGATGGAAAAAAGTCACTTGGGAAAATTATGGAAAATCAAAGCATAAAATAAGCTAGAGAAGAAGAGGAAAAATCAATGTATATTTTGATTTTGCACATTATAATCTGGCATTTAGGAACTTGTATTTATCAAGTGATACTATTTTTTATTTTTATTTTAATTCTAAATATAAAACCACAATTCACTTTGTCCCTTGTGTTTATTTTTTTCCAAAATAATTCTTGTAATAATAGTAGTTCTAGTCAATACAATTGATAAGCAAGAATATTTTTTTAAAAAAATATTTTTTAATTATAAATAACTAATTTAACTAATTTTGTTAATCTACTTGATTCAATGTACCAAGGCAAAGGAGGTAGAACTAGCATGAATAATGCGGGGAAATCACTGACATTCCGCTGCGGAAGTGACTGTCCATTATTGAGAGTGAAAAATAGGAGTCATTGCCAAATGCTCCCTTCTCAACCTTGTTCAGCGAAGCAGTGTGGTCAATATGGTAAAGCGAAGGGCCCGTTTCTTCGTCGTAGCCAGCAAGTAGCATGTTCACTCTCTGAATCAAACCAAAAATTACAGAAAATGCTTAATTGTAGCCTACCAGTGAAGAAAATAAAAACATAGGAGATCAAAACATGAGATACCTTGCGCAGATCAGTGGCGAGCTCACCACGGATGAAATCGGTGGCGTCAGCAGTGGTCAGAGGGGTCCCATTACATGACCGAGACGGAGCCAATTTCTTCTGTATGTAATTGGTGAACTAATGCCTGCGTCAATGCGAATGAATATCACAAAACAAAAAAGACTCTAAAATCGAAGAAACCCTAATATCAAACAAGAGGGACCTGTCTCTGGCCGTGATCTTGTCCACACTGGTATTGCAGTCGACGAATCTGTACCCCGTCGATGCATCGGCCGCCACAATCGCGAAGCCATTTCCGATCAATCCGAATATACACTCCCTTTCCATGATCTTCTGCCTTAGATCTCTGTCCCACTCCATTTTCTTGATATGCGGTCTTTGGTCTCCTTCGCACCTTTTAGTTTCCTCTGAGGTCTCTTTTGTTCGCGAGGGTTGAAAGAGCCTCTGTGCACAAGTTGGGTGGCAACACATTTGGTCCATGCGGCGTGCGTGCTCTACAGATATCTTTGACTTCCATTCTTCATCCTTCCACTAGTCCGCCACCTCCTCTCCTTCCATTTCATCGGGACCATCTTTGTTCACTCATGCTTGTTTGTACGACCGCCACTTCCCTTCTTTCCTGTCCTCGCCGTCAGCCCTCCAGTCTTCTTCCTGCTTTTCACCCTCTACCAGCTACTCCTCCTCCATTGGGACAACTGGCCTACCTCCCGACTAACATCCTTGACCTTTTCTCACTTTCTTCCGACTTCGTTCTCGAGCATCCGCTTCCTTAAGCGACGACTCCGTCGCCAAGACTCCCTCTTCCACAGCGCTTATCCTTCCTCCTCGTTACTTTCTTCTTCTTTTCTTGATAATGTATTTTCTTGGGAAATTACTTTCTTCTTCTTCTCTTCATAATGTGTTTTTTTGGGAAATTCCAGTAAACTCCATATGTAATTAATTAATACCAGTCAATTTTTAAGAAATTCCAAAATTTTACTATACTTTTTTTTTTTGGTATTACAGGAGAAAAATATCTTTCCTTTGTTTGAGTTGTAAATCTCCAAATTTGTATTGTAAATCACTAAATTTTTATTTCAAACTGTAAAATTTTTGCTGTAAATCTCCAAATTCGAGTTTAGTTCATTCTTCCATAAAATTTACAAGGATTTACAACTCAAATTTGATGATTCATAACAAGAATTTGACAGTTTACAATAAAAATTTAACGATTTGCAACTCAAATAAGGTGAGGGTATTTTTGTTCTCTAACACGAAAATTTGGTCAAGGGGATGCAGTGAAATTTTAAAACTTTTTAGGGGTTGAAAATCATCTTTATTAAGATTCTCATTCTTTTTCCTGCTCCTCTTTTATCTATTTCAGTATTTATTTAGACATGAAATAAATAATCAAATTAAATGCAAGATCGCTAATGCTAATTAAGGAGCTGTTGATTTGTTTCAAGGCATGATTCATCACGGCTTGCACCCAGATGTTGTGACATTTGCTATACTAAGAGAGGGCTGTTAAGTTGTGTTCCTAGATGTTTGAAAGTAAAATAGAACCTAATGTCATCAAATTTTCTACGTTAATTGATGGGTTTTGCGAGATAGGAAATGTAAAGGCTGCAATGGGTTTGCGCAAAGAAATGGAAATCAAAGGCATCGTGCATGAAAGAAATATTTACGTGGAGTATCGCGTCATTCATGCTCTCTTCAATGAGAATGCTCCAAATGACCCTTTTTGTGGATTCCACTAATTTTCTTTTTTTTCTTTTTGATAAACAAGGAGAAGGATATCCTTCAAGCTCCCCTACCCATTATTGCCGGGCATACAGTTGGTCCTAATAATATTTTGCAGGTCAGGCGTAGGAGCCTGCATGAAGTGAAACCCTGGGGCTAGAGTCGACGCTTGTTTGGCTAGGTGGTCTGCAGCAGCATTCACCTCTCTTGGGATCTGATTAATCACCACTTCCCACTCCCTCGTGAGCAACGTGCATATCTCCATAATGAGGTTGTAATCTGGGTGGGAGTCTATGTCTTCCTCGTGTATCAACTTGACTACCTCAGCGGCATCCGTCTCAGCTATTAACTTTCGATGCCCATTGTCCCATCCCAGCTTCAAGCCGTGAAGGAGCGCCCACAGTTCTGCGGCGAGACTATCTCCTTCCATAGGTTTAAACATGAAGGCAGATACGAAAGCTCCCTCCTTGTCACGAAGGATTCCACCTCACCCCGCTCCATAAGTTGTTGAGTATGCCCCATCCACATTGCATTTAACCCACCCTAGACCTAGGGGTTCCCAGCACCCTTTCCTGTACTGAATTCTGCTTCTGTTGAGGTTAACCCCTGCAAGCCTCTGCTTCGCTTGGTGAATGTGGGATATAATAGAGTTGGCTTGTAAGATTACGCTATCGTTGACTAGAGTAGCGTCTTCGAAGATTTGCAAATTACGTCTCTTCCACAACAGCCAACAGACAGTAGCGAACCAGCTACTCCACTCTACCTGCTTCCTCCTGTAGTTCTTCCTGATATTCATCTGGATCCAATCAGTTAGACCTGCCGAGAAGAACGCCCGTTGCTTTTTCTGATCAACCTCTTTCCTCCACAGGTCACGCATTTCTCGGTAATCACGAAGGGCATGCAGTACACTTTCCGGTTCTGAGTTACACTTCGTGCAAACCGCGTTATCTCCTATTCCCCTTCGGGATCTCTCCTGATTAGTCAGTAGTCTGTTATGCATAGCGAGCCACATAAAGGTCTTACATCTTTAGATGGTGTTCAACTTCCAGACTCCACGCCACATGTTTCTAACTGGGTCTAGCTCTTTTATTATGGCTTCATATGCGCTCTTTAACGCAAAGTTTCCATTTCTGCTATGACACCATCTGACAGTTCGGCTCCTATTGACAAACTCGCACCCTTCCTCCATGTATTTCCACGCCTCTTTGATTCCTGTCCACGTATTAGAGCCTTTCCTAGTCGTCTCAATATTAGGCAACAGATCATCACCGCACTTGTACTTACTCCGGATGCCTTTCACCCATAACGCTTCTTTATTCTTCACCAGATTCCACTCAAGCTTAGTCATATAGGCTTGGTTCTGGCTATGCAGATGTTTGAACCCCAAACCTCCCACTTTTTTTGGCTTGCAGATTGTATCCCAAGCGACTAAGTGTGTCCTACGTTTCTCCTGTGTGGAGCCCCATATGAAATCATGGTTGCACCTCTCAATTTCCTTGCAGGCACTTGTCAGTAGGAGGGTTGTTTGCATTGTATAGCCTGGTATTATGGCTGCTACCGTCGAGACTAGAGTGCTTCTACCTGCTAAGGATAGAGAGTTTGCTTTCCAATTCGTTAACTGCTTTCGAACTTTGTCTACGAGCTCTTGAAAACTCTCGTTCGTGACTCGTTTATGTATAAGAGGAACACCAAGGTATTTTCCCAAGTCAGTTGTCATATGAAATCCCAGCATATTGCCTAGCTCTGTCTGCCGTTTATGGTTGACATTTCTAGAATAGAAGATTCTTGTTTTACTTGTGTTCACTTTCAAGCCAGACGTTGCGCAAAATTTCTCCAAACAATCCTTCACCTCGATCGCCTGCTGCACTGATGCCTCAGTAAATAAAATAATATCGCCCGCAAAGAACAAGTGAGAGATAGGAGGTCCATTCTTGCAGTTTGACAGGTTTCCATTTTCTTTTTTCCATTTTTTCTTGGATTAAGTGAGCCAATTTCTCCATCCAAATGACAAAGAGATAAGGGGACATGGGGTCTCCCTGTCTGACTCCTCTAGTCGACACAAACTTATTTGATTTTTCCCCATTCCACAATAGCTGCATAGACACTGTGATGATGCAATTATCAACTATGTCCACCAAATGGTTTGGTAAGTTGAGCTCAACAAGGCATCTATGGAGGAATTGCCAACTCACCCGATTATAAGCCTTTTCTAAGTCTATTTTGATAGCCATGTATCCCCTCTTGCCTTGTATCTTTCTCATGGAATGTATAACCTCCTGAGCCACAATGATGTTGTATGAGCTATGTCTTCTGAGCACAAAACTACATTGGTTGGGGCTTATAATATGTGGCAGGATGGACTTAATCCGATTCGCTACAACCTTCATAATGATCTTGAAAATAACATTGCAAAGACTGATTAGACGCAAGTCCTTTATTTCTTCTGGGTGATCCTTTTTTGGAATGAGTACTATGAAGGTATCATTTATCTCACTGACTTTCACTGGGTTCTCCCAAATTTCCTTAATCAGCTCATAGACTGTCAAGGCCATGTGTTGCCATTAGCTTTGGTAAAAGAGCGTGTTAAAACCATTCAGGCCTGGTGCCTTCAAAGGACCCATACTGAAAAGAGCGTCTTTATTTCCAGTTCCCCAACTGTCCGACCCATCATTCTCAGTGTATCTTGCGACCTACTCAGGTAGGTTATGCTCCATTTACACTCTTCTCGGTTTTGGGCTTCTTCCTGCAATAAGTGTGAGAAGAACGTCGTGGCCGTATTCTTAATGATTTCCACATCATATTTCCACTCCCCACTATAGTTTCTGATTGCTCTGATATAGTTATGCTTTCTTCGTCTATTGGCTCGTGAGTGGAAATATCTCGTGTTTTTGTTACCATTTATCATCCATTCTGTTTAAGCTTTTTGGGCCCAGATTAGTGATTCTTGGATTAAGATTTCTTCTAGCTTGTTCCACAACTGTTTCTAGAGTTCCTCTAGTTTCTCGTTTAACCCATAAGTGGCCTTAGTTTTTGTGATACCTTCCAGGCGTTTCATGAGTTTCCTTTTCCTCGGCGTTGTGTGTCTGAAGGTTTCCTTGTTCCAGATTTTGCACTCCTCAGCAAAGTGATTAATAGTATCTGTCCAAGAGGTTGCTGGGTTCCATTTATTCTTCACTAGGGTCTCAAACTGGTCGTTAAGGACCCATGCAGCCATGAAGCAAAACGGTCTCTCGATATGTCTCTTCTGTCGGGCCTGTCAAATTACACCAGCAATGGGCGACGGTCTGATTTATAGAAAGGTAGGTGAGTGACTAGAGCATTCGGGAACAGCTCCATCCAATCGAACGACCCGAGCATTCTGTCAATTCAGCTTTCAACCCTTGTCCTTCGCCACGTGAATTGTGGCCCTACATACCCAATGTCATTAAGTCCTGAGTTGAGAATGAACCTGCAAAACTCTCTATCGGGCTCTTAGGTTAACGCACTTGATCTTCGTTCATCCCTAGATGTGATCGCGTTAAAATCACCCCCAACGTACCACGGGTTCTAGGTGTTTCTCCCTACTTCACTCAAAGTTGACTAGAGTTCGCGCTTGTGCACCACATTCAGACTAGTATAAATGAGAGTCATCTCCCAAAATTTTAACTCATCGTCTTGAAGCTTTAAGTGGATAAATTGTTTATTAGTTAGCACTACTTCAACCATTCAAAATTTGTTTGACTATGAACACCAAATTCCTCCTCTGTAACCTTCAACATCAACCAGTTCCATATTACAAAAGTCGAGAGTTGAAGTGACTTTGTGAGCCTTCTCTCCTGCATTACGTCTTTCAAAAATGGCTACAAGGTCCAGGTTGTGTTTCATCCTAAGCTCACGGATGAGGTTAGGGAAAGAGCAGACCCAGTCCCGCGAGTGTTCCATAGTAAGCAATTCATGGGGAACACTCACTTTCTGCGAGAGGGGGGACCCTCATCACATCCATCTGAGTATCTTCCTCATTTTTCTCATGCCCATCTTGGCCTATCATTATGTCCTCTTGGGTCCGTATAGTCACTCCTCTATAATCATGTGTCTCTTTACCCGACCCACTGCTCCAGTCTATCATCCCCTCCAGCTCATTTCCTCCCTTCATTGGGTCATGATTGGTGGCCTGTTCAAAATTGGACTGCCCAATCATTAGTGCAGCAAAAGAGCTTGTGGACCATATTTGTTGTGATCCACTAGTTGACTCCTGGCCTGTATTTTCTTTTCTCTGGCCCGCATTTTCACCCCAATTAGGTTTTCTTTTCCCTGTGTTTTCTTTTTTGGCGGGGCGTTGTGTTGTGTTCCAACTACGGTCTATTCTTTCTCATCATTATTGACCTCTACTCCGAATCTTTGCTTCTCCACCTCCTTATTCCCCTCTTTATTTGTTTATCTTCACCATGGTCCTTTCCTTGATATTCGCTGCATGTGTTTGATTCTCCCATTGATTGTATCCTTGGTTCCTCCCCTTCTTAGCCCCTCCTTATCTGAATTAAATCCTTTGATTCCCCCTGATTCTCTCTCTGGCTAAAATCTCGTTTCACAATCATGTGAGGTCCAAAAAAACCTCCCTGACTTTCCTCTGGCATTACCCCTGATTGTTTTACCTCTTTTGGATCTACCTCAGCGTCGGCCTCCATCGGCCTACATCACGTCGAGGTACTGATTCGAGATCCGCACAAGATTTACTTCAGACTTGGATGGGATTATTTTTGACCAGAGGACTTGGATGGGATTAGAAACCCTTGACTTTTTCAGTTCCCATCCCTGGCTTTTGCCGACCTAAGAGCTTGCTTCCTCCATCAGCGTCTCATCTCACAAAGTCAGCTCCCCCTCACGGTCAATTTGGGATTACGTCTTCCTCCATCAGCAACCATGGACCTGCCACCATAGGTGAGAGGTAAAGGTGCCTCCTTTATCTCTACTTCTACATCTGTCCCAGATGTAAGTACTGAACACACCCGACTAAGAAATAGCCACACCCCATACTTCTCCCTCCTCCGTTGACCACAGGGTATCAAACCGCCATCCCCAGGTACATCCCTAATTCTTCATAAATTGATGTCTGTTCTAATATGTGGTTATGATAGTTTTCTTTTTTAATAATTTATGAGTGATTCACATAAAATTGATGCAAGATCTCATGAAAATCACTTCATACAACACAGTAATTTTAAAGTCTCATCCCCAGAAGTGAAGAACGGGAATAGAAAGGAAGAAATAAGAGCAATGAAGAAGACGAGGATAGAAAAAATTGAAAAACTGAGAAGGGAAAAAAGAAAAAAGGAAAAAAAAGAACCAGTCAGATATTCTCTATTACGAGATCTATATCAAGTTACCTCATCAGCAACTTGAGTAATTTTTTGATTTTTTTCTCAGTTGAACGCCAGAGTCCCTCTACGAATTTCTCCTTTCCACTCTGAAACTAGATCCAAATCCATGGCACAGTTCGGCGTCTCAAATCAAAGTGTTTTAATTCAACCAAGAGAGAGAGAGAGAGAGAGAGGGGAGATTGTATCATAACCGTTCATCATATATGAAAGGTCATGATTTCATTTCATTTCATTTTTTTTAAAGTGACCGCACCTCCTATCCTAGATCAGCCCTTATTCATGAGGAACTCATCAAGCCCAGACTAATGCGTATTCGAGCCCTGTAGGGACCCTTTCATGTGGCTAGCTCTACCACCTGCAATGGTGCGTGCCCAAGTCTTGAACTTGAGATCTTGATTAAGCCAGAACAACTTAGGTGGTAAAAGAGTCATAGGTAATTGTCCCACACTTTCCAACAAGGTCATTTCCAATTTTTTACTCACACCCTTGATTTCATTTCTTTTTATTAAGAATCATAGGTCATTGTCTCACTTTCCAACAAGATCATTTCCAATTTTTTAGTCACACCCATACTCGTTTCTACCTCTCACGTACCAACTCCCATTTATTTTTTTACCAGCCAAGCCATTTTAAATTTAAAGATCATAAATTTTTGTGCTTAGGGGTATTATAATTTAGTTACTTTTATTATTTTAGTGATGAATACTTATGCAAATCTCTTTTATAATTATGCTTTTATATTCTATATTTAAAGCTTTAAATTTTACTTTTATTATTTTAGAAGAATATTTAATTAATAATATGTGCTTGTTAATATTCCTAGATAACTCAATTCATCAACTGGTGGCATATTGTAATTTTTTATTTAAATAAGATTTTTTAGAATTAAATATGAATATTTTGTATATTCTAATTAAATTATATTATTTTAATCCGGTTTGATTATGAGTTGATTCCATTTTGAAAACCATTAATACCTTAATTATAATTCGCATGAATGCCAACTAGAAGAAGTTTTGAAAATTTAAAAGAAAGAATCACATTCCTACTCCTCCTCTCCTCAGTCAGTCTCCATGACATCAGAAGCAGCCTCATCCTCTATCATATTAGGAGGATCTTCTCTGTAGATCTCTATCCTATCAGCCTTGTAATATTTTATGACGTCACCTATCCATGCTATCATTGAATCCCATCGACTCACAAGACAAATTGTTATTTCTCCCCCAATAAATGGGTCTTTCATGACCACCTGATGCATTGCCTGTCGGGCAACCTCCACTGCATCGTCAACTTTCATGTCTCTTCTATACCTATAAGACAAGGACTTTATGTATCATTATATAAGAGCTAAAATTTAAACAAATTTTATTTATAAAATATCAATTAACCTTGTAGCCAATATTGATAAAGCAAAGCTGTTCCCACTCCCAGATGTTATATATTCTTTTGTGAATACATTTATGCTCGTCTCTGCATTGGTAATCCCATATAGACCTGGAGTCTAAAAAAATATACTCGTTAGAGAACTTAATTAGCTAGAAAAGAGAACTAATTATAAAAAAATCATTCAGTGAAAAATAACTAATAAGTTACCCCATCCTCACTCCATCCCGCAAGTATTGTTTGATTGGCTGATGGTATGCCTGGATCAGCGGTTTGGCATAGTATGTCAGAGAATCTTTCTACAGCTTGCGTGAGTGAAGATATACTCCCTTGATGTAACTCCTTCTGAAAACAATTAAAAGCTTGTTGGCAGTGCTTCATGTGTCCGGCTGATGTACCTAGGAATTAGGTTTGAGCCTCCATAGCTTGTAGCTAGTGTCAGCAACTGCATAATAGTTGTTAACAGTTAAAAAAATAGTATAAATAATGAAATTAAATTTTGTAATCCTTAAATTTACCTTCAGTTTTTCCTTCATCATTTTTCCAATTAATTCTTGAATCAACAGCTACGATAATATAATCAAGGAGCGCAAGGGCTAAAATGGTGGTGCCTGTGTGCTTCTCCACACAACCACCCCGGCCTCCCTGCTATATGAGATTGTGCCTGTAGCAGCAATATCCTTTAGATCAGTAATGTATTCTACTCCAGATTGACAATCAATGCAATTCTATAGCTAGGTTGATAGACAAATGCAGTTGTACTATTTTCTTAAACACAAAATACAGCTATACTTAATTGCAGTCAGTCCGCAAATTTCTAGATAGCAAATGCAAAATTCAGTACCTGTTCAAGATTGGTAGCAAGAGTAAGGAATTTCTCATCATCCCCCAAAAATTTCATATCCCCAATCTCCTCATACCCTACGAGTCTTTTGGTTAGGTTTAATTGCAAATTTCCACTACTGCATTCCAGAGAGTAAAAAAGAAACTGCTGATCCGTAGTCACACAAAGTAATCCTTGATCTGAGGTAAGCAAAGTAGCAGTAGTGAAACCCCTTTGTGAGCCATCCTCATCATTACTGACTGAAACATCTGAAGTTTTTTGCTCAAACAAGCAACTTGCACTGTCAACCAAAAAAAAAAAAAGATACCATGAAACAGCCAGCCATTCCATCTTTTTTAAATGCATTTTTTAGATGTAATCATTTGAAGGCTCTGCATTAAACACCATTATACTTAAAGCACTGACAAAGTTATATTACCTGTCAGAACTCCAAATTCGCACAATTCCACGTTCACCGACTGTAATGAATTAGATTGCTAGTGAGCCATTTTGTTGCTTTGTACTCTGTTGACGGTATAAATCCAAAGATGATGCAAAAGAGCTCCCATGACCGATTGCACATACAGCTTCAACCGCCTCATTTGTGACAACAGTCTTCTTGTTGCTATAATCATGAAGGTCCCACAATGTTACAACCTGAGAACATTCTGCTGATCAGTTAGGGCAGCAATATATTGCAAGTTGATAGTGAAAGAAAGGATTGAAGAAACAACTAATATATATATATATAGAGAGAGAGAGAGTACCAGAACAGAAACCAAAAGGAAAAGAACTTGATATAAAACACTTGTAAGTTAACACAAAACAGATGAATGATCAAAGCTAAGTAACAGAAATCTTGTCCCGTAAAGTTGGCAGGACCACCAGTACTAATGGGGTAAATTCTAGAAACGGTAGAAGCACTTATCACAGGACACAGACTGGGGCAAATCATATCAATCATATATTTGGAGAAAAAGAGCAGAAAGAGTGTGTGTGTGTGTGTGCACGCGCGCGCGTTTTGTTTTGTTTTTGTGTTTTTTTTTGGGTGTTTAAGAAATAGCTTCCCTAGGATCAATAAAAGGGAAAACATACCAGGCAACATAAGCATACAAAGGATTTGAATAATTTCTGATCAACTCCTACGTTGACAACTTAGAAATCATGAAGTTGATTCCTATTACCTTTGTAAGAGTTCAAAACCTTGATATATGTGAGTGTACGACTTCGATGGTGCATTTGACTATTATGATCAATATTGTTATGCTTGAATAATTAAGATATCGAATGATGGTATAATAGCCCATATTTATTTGTTACAGGTTGGGCCACAAGGGGCCTACCTTGTCTCTTCCAGCACTAAGCAATATCCATCCATCTTCAAATATTGCCAAAGAAGTCACAGTGGAGCTATGGTTGTTTAGTGTTTCTATGCATTTCTTCCTCTTGGCCGTGGAAATATCCCAAACCCATACAGTTGCATGATCACCGCCATCATCACTCCCAGAAAAAAGCTATGGAGATCAAGCTCATCATTAATATGATCGATTTAAGGCGGAGGACGCCATATTGG
Source organism: Neltuma alba (assembly GCF_004799145.2). NCBI lineage: Eukaryota > Viridiplantae > Streptophyta > Magnoliopsida > Fabales > Fabaceae > Neltuma > Neltuma alba. The sequence continues at coordinate 39,670 of NW_021633537.1, forward strand.
CAGGGGAAAAGGTTTGATTTAAACACTTGGAAGGGAATTGACTCTATGAATTTGCATTACTTGATTGTCATTAGTAACTACCATCTTCTATCGCTGTAGAAATCATGAGTTGTAATGATGAAAGTTATAACTGTAGATTATAGAATAATATGGAAAATAATCCTCTTGTATTTCATTACTCAGAATATGCACATATATATACAAGTAGGAGGAGCCTTTGCATTAATGGCTCATTATGATAATATCATATCATATAAAATTCTAATCATAATTACATAATATTTACATAATATCATATCATATCTCTACACTCCCCCTCAAGTTGGAGCATAGATGTTAATCATACCCAACTTGTCACACAAATAGTCAACACGAGTCCCATTTAGAGCCTTAGTCAAAAGTTCGCCAAATTGATCACTAGAGCGCACATATCCAGTAGAGATGAAGTTCTCTTTAAGCTTGTCTCTGATAAAGTGACAATCAATCTCAATATGTTTGGTACGTTCATGGAACACAGAATTAGAAGCTATATGTAGGGTAGCCTTATTGTCACACCACAACTTTGCTGGCAAAGTAGTTTTGAGGTCAACCTCCTTCAGTAACTGATATATCCAGATTATCTCACATACAGACTGTGCCATAGCCCGGTATTCTGCCTCTGCGCTCGATCGGGACACCACATTTTGTTTCTTGCTTTTCCAGGATACTAGATTCTCGCCCACAAAGACACAGTATCCTGTAGTAGACCGTCTCATGGCCTTTGATCCACCATGATCCACATCATAGAAGAACTCAATGTCTGTATGACCATGATTTTTATATAATATCCCACGACCTGGACATCCCTTCAAATAATGTAACACGTGCTCCAAGGCTTCCTACTGTCTGACAGTCGGGGATGCCATGAACTGGCTTAGTACATTGACTGAATAAGTAATATCCGGAGGAGTTACAGTGAGATAGTTTAACTTGCCAATCATTCTCCTGTACCTTTCAGGATTCTCAAATGGTTTGCTCTTTTGAGCCTCAAGCATCCATTTCTCATCATCAAGAGAGTCATCAGGCGGTATTCTCCCATCAGCGTCAAGGAGTGGGTTGTGAACCATATGGAAATTAGCCGGTGCTGCTCCCAACTTTCCAGTTTCCTTTAGTAGGTCAAGGACATATTTGCGCTGTGTCAGTAGTATGCCCTTCTTGCTTCTCATAACTTCAATACCTAGAAAGTATGTCAGAGAGCCCAAATCCTTCGTCTGAAAGTGGGAATTAAGAAAGGACTTGAGGGACGAGATGCTCGAACCATTACTACCTGTGATCATAATGTCATCTACATATACCACCAAGAGAATCATGCCAGCCGCTGTTCTCTGATAAAATACAGAATGGTCGCACTTGCTTTGGCTCATGCCAAATTTCTATACAACAGTACTGAACCAGTCAAACCATGCACGAGGACTTTGCTTCAAACCATACAAGGACCTCTTAAGGCGACATACTTTCCCACGCTCCCCCTGAGCAACGAACCCAGGTGGTTGCTCTATATAGACCTCTTTATAGAGATCACCATGCAAGAAGACATTTTTAATGTCTAACTGATGTAGATCCCAATCATAAGTAGCAGCCAGAGAGATGAACAGACGAACAGATGAGAGCTTAGCAACAGGAGAAAAGGTTTCGAAATAGTCAATGCCATAGGTCTGTGCATAACCTTTAGCCACAAGGCGAGCCTTAAGGCAGTCAAGTGTGTCGTCAGCCTTAGTTTTCGGAGTTAACACCCATTTACATCCAATGACCTTTTTGCCCGCCGGTAAATCTACCAGGGTCCATGTACCAGCCCAATCAAGGGCCGCCATCTCCTCTTCCATTGCAGCACGCCAACCCGAGTGGGCCAAGGCTTCACGAATAGTTCTGGGCACAGAGATAGTATCTAGGGAGGCAACAAAGGAACTGGACACAGGAGACAAGTGGTCACAGGAAACAAAAGATGAAATAAGATGGGCACAAGTACGTTTACCTTTGCGAAGGGCAATGGGTAGATCAAGAGAGGTATCCGGGTCTAGAACAAGAGGTGTCTCAGGATTAGGGTCAGAACGAGGTTCAGTGTTGCTCAACTCAAGATCTGATGGCAAAGCGGACAAGGGAGGAATAGAAGCTGGCGTAGCGGTAGTAATCTCCTTTGACTGTCGTGTATACACACGATCAAATGGTTGAACGGGTGCGGGAGCGGGTGCTTGCGACGACGGTGATAGTGAAGTGATAGAGTACATCAGAATGTCATCCTCCTTCGCAGGTGGAGCAAGTGGGGAAGAACACAAGAAATATGGTGTGGACTCCTGAAAGGTGACATCTGCAGATACTAAATACCGATTGAGAGTAGGTGAGAAATAACGATAACCTTTTTGGACTAGGGAGTATCCAAGAAAGACACATTTAAGAGACTTGGGGTCTAACTTTAAAATAGATGGGCGTACATCCCGCACAAAACAGACACACCCAAATATCTTAGGAGCAATAGAGAACAAAGGCTTAGAAGGAAAGAGGGTAGAAAAGGGAGAGTTACCATCAAGAACAGAGGAAGGCATTCGATTAATAAGAAAGTATGTAGTGGAGACCGTGTCAGCCCAAAATGGTTTAGGAACCTGCATTTGAAACAAAAGTGCACGTGCTACTTCAAGTAGGTGGCAATTTTTTCTTTCTACAACACCATTTTAAGCTGGTGTATCGACACAAGACGACTGATGAAGTATACCATTTTGAAGCATGTAAGATTGGAATGAAGCAGAGAGATATTCTTTAGCATTATCACTTCGTAAGGTGCGAATAGAAACATTAAACTGAGTTTTAATCTCAGCACAAAAGGCACAAAAATGGGAAAACAATTCAGAACGATGTTTCATTAAATATAACCAAGTTGTTCAGGAATAATCATCAACAAATGTAACAAAGTATTTAAATCCTGCTTTGGACTCTATAGAACAAGGACCCCAAACATCAGAATGGACTAACTCAAAAGGGGATGAAACCCGTTTATTGACACGAGACACTAAGAGAAGACGATGATGCTTGGCAAACTGACATGACTCATAATCTAAAGACGACAAATGCTGAAATTGAGGATAAACTCTCTTAAGAGAAGATAAAGACAAATGACCCAATCGACAATGAACTTCAAAGGGAGAATGACTGCTAGTGCAAGCCACCGCATGAGACACCCGATCATCTAGTATATAGTGCCCGTTAGATTCATAACCTCTACCAATAATCCGCCTCATCAAAAGATCCTGTATCAAGCAATGAGAAGGAAAAAGTGAGACCCAACAGTTTAGTTGACGGGTGAGTTTACTGGGAGATAGGAGATTAAAAGCAAGTTTAGGGACATTTAGCACAGATGACAAACAGATAGAGGGTGTGGGATTAACAGTGCCAGAACCGAGAACTTGAGACTGGGAACCATCAGCGATGGAAACACTTGACGGATTAGTAAAAGCATTATAAGAGGAGAAGAGATGGCGATTACCTGTCATATGATCAGTAGCCCCGGAATCTATCATCCACTTTGAGGAAGAAGAAGCAAGGGCAGTAGCATTATTACCTGTTGTAGCCACGGCACTCACAGACGGTGTAGCAGATTTTAACTGGGCATACTCAGTGGCAGAAATTGTGACTGTGTCACTGGCTTGGGTAGCCACGTGGGTAGAGTTATTTTGTTGTTGTTTATTCTGAAGTTTTCGACATGTGCGTTTTGTATGCCCTAGTTCTTTGTAGTAATAACACACTACCCTACTGGAGTCAGAAGGGGCTCCCCCTTGCTTCGAACCACCACAGGTAGGCCCCCCGCGGTTATCACTGGGACTATTGAGCAAGGCACTTGTAGGAATACTAGCAACTGGTGGCAAGAGATTCTCAGCTCTCATTACTCTGGAAAACACATCTTGAAGATTAGAAATCTCAGATCCGGATAAGATTTGAGAGCAAACTGTGTCGTACTCAGGTGGGAGACCAATAAGAAAGCTCATAATAGCCATTTGCTCCCGTTGCTTATGCTGAACCTTCAAATCAAAAATAAGAGGCATTAACACATTCAGCTCTTCATACATCCTCTTAAAGTCCATAAAGTAGGCAATCCTATTTTTCAGAATGATAGAAAACTTTGCAGACCTCGTAAACACGAGAGATATTTCCTTTTCCTGAATACAAAAAATCTAAATAATCCATTAGTTCCTTAACCAATTCATAGTGATTAATAGAAGGAATCATCTCACTATCAATGGAATTACGGATCTGGAAAAATAGCCGTGCATCATCCCGCAACCAAGCCTTTTTTGAATCAGTTGTTGGAGGATCATCGGTCAGATAGTCTTGCTTCTTAATGCTTCGCAGATAGAGGCAAATGGTTTTACTCCAATCCAAATAATTTACCCAAGTCAACTTGTGATCAGTAATTTTAGTAACAGTTGGGACAAGCTCCGAGACAGATTTAATTTCAACCATAGATGAAGTGCACTAACCAAAAGGAATGTGAAAGAGTGTCACACAAGGACACAAAGCACGATACCTGGATCACCTAATGAATACCAAAGCAATGAAAAGACCAACAGCTACATAGGGAGCTGCAAACAGAACCGAATTGCACAAATAGAGTGCCGGAGACGGGCCAGAAACAAAACAGAACGCCAGAAAGCTAATGAACAGTATAGACACCGGAGTGAACAGTGCAGAACGCCGAAAAATCTATGAACAGTGCACCACGCCGTACCCACACCAAGGAAGTACCACAATCTCGCCGAAAATCAGGTGTCGTTGTCGATCGTCGAAGTCGCCGATGAAAAGGGTGTCTCACGCACCATCACGTGCCAGCGCGTGAAATTTCGATGAACTTGCAGGAGGCGCGTGAGAGTCACGCGTTGGTCAGATGGTCGTCGAACTTCAGTGGTTGGTCGTCCAGAGGAGGGAAGAAGGTTGGGCAGGGCGGTGACACTAAAGGAAGCGTCGGGAAGGGGGGTCACAAGCTCACATGGTAATTTTGGTACTGTAGCAACCGAAAATTACCACCCAGAAAAAAAAAACCCCACGCTCTGATACCATGTAGATTATAGAATAATATGGAAAATAATTCTCTTGTATTTCATTGCTTAGAATATGCACATATATATACAAGTGGGAGGAGCCTTTGCATTAATGGCTCATTATGATAATATCATATCATATCAAATCCTAATCATAATTACATAATATTTACATAATATCATATCATATCTCTACAATAACCAAATAACAAAACTATGGGAAAAATGGCAGGGGTCCGCCTCTTCCAATTGGTGCCAACTTTTCACAAGTGCTTGAAAGGGCTCATGATATACCATTTTCAATGTTCATAAAATCCATATTGCAGTTTATAGACCGGGTTGATACTAAATTCTTTCAAGACATCCTGAAATATCTGAGAGCTTTGGACTTACCAGATGTTTCTCAGGATCAGGATGAAACATGATGCTAGAAACAACTCCTTCATGACATGTAAAGTAATGAGTGCAGCATCCACCGTTAATATCCCAAACAAGGACCTTATGGTCAGCTCCTCCTGTAGCAAGCAATCCCCCAGATGGGTGGGATGCCATTGACGTAATGGGACCATCATGACCCTGTCAAATGTCAACCCTGCACATGAGATAAAATGAATAAGTCTGGAATACGAGCTGCCCGATTCAAAAGCACTAGCAATTACCTTCCAAGAACGAATGCATTTGAGGGTAGATAAATCCCAAACCCTAATTTGATGGCTATGACTCGAGGAGAAAAGTAACTCATCATTTGGGCTAAGGGCCAAGGCTGTAACAGCCTCAGTATCACCCTAAATGGTTGACCTTATGATTGCATTAGCCAAGTCAACGATCTTGATGGATTCACCGCACACACAGGCGATGAAGGAACTGTGGGAGGAGACGGCAAAAGGTCCGCCAGTGTAGAACTGGGGCATAGCAGGAACGCAGCGGTGGTTTCTTTTCAATGGAAGGGATTCCATCGTTGTTGCCTCGTATCAATTTCTGTGAGAATCAATTAGTCACTGATTTACCATGGCATCTTCCCAAGAGGAAACTAGGGTTTAAGGAGGGTTTTGGTAGCCGTTAGTTTTGTGGGCATGTAATTGAAGAAATATTTTTTATCTGAGTTATTATTATTGTTTCCTTAAATTGAAGAAAAGTAAATTTTTTCCCTCCCTCGTTGTTATAGCTCAATCTCCATAGTTTTGGCTTGTGAAAAGAAATCAGTGGTTAAAATTATTAGGAATCAAATTTTAACAAGGTTGATCGAATTGTATCAGACTAAAATTAAAGGTCATAAAATCAATTTTCCCCTCAACGTATTATGATTGCAAACAAGAAAAATGACCCCAAAAATTGCTTCTCGCAGCAGTGTTAAAACCTTTTTCCGTGTTTCCTCTTCGCAGAACACTTTTGTTTACAAGTAACAAAATTTAAATGCTTTTATATTATTAAAAAAATCACATAATTGCAAGGGGGTTATGATTTTTTTTTTTCACCTCAAGGCTTAAGGTCAAGGGTTGTGACTTTGACTGTCGGTAATGATAGAAAAGAAGAAGGTTGGCAAAATAAAAAGAAAGAAAAAAAGCTGGGGATTCTTCTGATTTAATCATACACACACATATTTATTATTATCTCTTTATGTAGGATTCGTTTGGTTGGAGGACATAGGAAAATGGAGCCTTATTTGGTTGGGAAAATGGAGAGGATCAGGTATTCCCCGGGGGGGTTGAAAAATAGAAAGCCTTATTTGGATTAGTTTTTGATCGTATTAAAAAAAAGAGAGAGAGAATCGATATTGAGCAGAATAGATTTCAGGAAAAGAGAGAAAGAAAGATATTCATAACACGAAGCGTCGGATTACATGAAAAAGGGTACAACAACAAAGGAAGGTGAGCAAACGAAGTAGTTCTTGCCACATTAGCAAGAACTGGTTGGAATATTTATCAATGTGAATGGACTCGGCAGGAATTAGCATCGTTCTGAAGCTCAGAAATTGTAAATTTCTGCGTTAATCGTTCTTTGAATCGAACTAAATGCCGATTAGGTTGAGTTTTGTGTAGATTGAGATGAGATGATCTAAATGTGCATGATTTTAGTTTAATCATTCTTTCCTTGCTTTCCCCCGTTTTTTTCCTAATGACTTTTCTAATGCTAGATCGTAAACAAATTATGAATCTGCGGATAAAAATCAATAACGAGATCGAAGTATAGAAACTGCAGAAGAAGTGAAGGGAACGAAGTCCAGCAACCAAAATACCAAAGTTTAATTAGTGGACCAACAAAAAGTGCAGATAGAAATCAATATCAATCAATTGATTATCAATATCTGATATTTTATGAACAATACGTGTTTAATAATACATACATATATATATAAAATCTACAGGAATTCTCAAACTGCGTGCAATAGCTCATAGGCCATAAATTTTTTAAAAAGATATCTAGTACCTTAAATACATGGCATACGCAACGTCAGATTTTATGCAAATGCATTAGGCAAACTGTAACTGGATATAGACTAATTAAGAAGGATTACCATCATCACTAGACATGATATTCATAATCATCAATAAAACTATTCAATCTCTTCCAGTTAAGCCGATCCCCCATGCCGGCTCCTAGGTGGCTCCTAACTCAATTTACTGTTCATAATGGACTCATGGCTTGGGTAACCAATTTAGAAGTTGCATTCGGCTTCGTGCAAGCCGTAATTATATGTTGGCTTATGTTGGCTTCGTGGTCAGTGTGTTGAGCCATTCTTTTTTATTTACCTGATATGAAATATTTGAATTATCCCGCCAACTCCTGACCTCCAAATATGCTTGGGTAGGACATTGTGTGCCCTCACTTCCCTTCGTTGCCAACCTGGTATGAAGCACATAGTGAGTAATACTTATTAATGAGCATCCTCAGCTACTGAAGATGGTTTCCTCGGATGAGGAGACATTCCTACCTTTATTTTGGTTCAGGTAACAAGTATCTTCTCTGATAAGGATTTTTCAGGAATAGTCTACTCCTTGTACTTAATGTGCTTTCTCTAACACCAACTTTAAGGTATAATATGTATCGTTCGTGTATTCCCCTTTGGTTCATGCAATTCATGGGTTTTTGCATAGTGGCTCCTTCAAGATCAGCCATATATCAATATTTCCTGTTCTCCAAGATCAGCAAGGCTGAAGGATGCCACAGTGCAGGAGAGGATTTTGTGGTGTCTTGATAAGCAGAGGTATTTTTCGATGACTGGTTTCACAGTTCGAAGGTCAAGGAGTGCATGAACGCTTTCTGTTTGGACAGGAGACAGTGATATGCAAGTCTTGGGAGCCATTCCCAGAGCTGCTAATGACGTTACTTGTCTATGCGACCCTGACGCTTGGTTAGTGCGTAAGTTGTATGATTTTGGTCTTAGTTGGTGGTGGCTTATTACCACTGACCAGTAGTTGCTGCCTGCAGAGGTATGCAGTATTCTGAAGTCATTCAGTCGGCCATCGATGGAAGGATAGAGAGGTATGATGAATCTAGTATTAGCCACAAAGATTATGAACGTCCATTTCATGCGACTGTTGCTTTATTTTTGCACTTTTATGCGGTTTAATCTATGACAGAACTTTCGTCCATAAAAGAACAACCAGAATGATTCCAACAACGCTTACATACTTATAGTTGCTATGCTGTTTATATTTATCGACGCTAACTAAAATTTTCTAAAATTTCCTGGAGGTGATCACCTCGAAGTGTTGGCCATCCATGGATGAAGGAAGTGGCTAATCTGAATGGCTTCAGGAAAATGGTGCATTCCGGCTCCAGCTAGGACAAGTGGATAACATGCTCACTACAAATAGTTAGCAAGATAATACTTTTTTATTATTCCTCAATAATCTTTATATGTAAAAATTTGTAAATCTCTTATTATGTAGATTATGAATATGAATTATGAATCAAATTTGTTTTTATGTGCTTATAATTAGAATGAATTTTGTGATCTTTCTCACACTTATGTTTTTCTCCAAAAACATGGGTGTGAAAGTTGAGTCAACTATTTGTTAACTAATATTTAATATTCAGTGTGTAAGGCTTTGTTTGGTTAGGGTTTTTTTGAGGGGAGGGGAGGGGAGGGAAGAGGGAGGGGGGGGGAGGGGAGGATGTGTTTGGTTGGGAGGAGGGAAGGGGAGGGGAGCTAAAAAAATTTGTCCTTTTGTGTTTCCCTCCCCTCCCCCTCCTCCCCTTCCAAATTGGAGGTTTTTGAAGGGAAGAGAAATATTATGAGAATCTTGACAAATATGCCCAAGTTATTTTTTGAATATTTCAGTGGTGCCCTCTTGGTATTTTTTTGGTTTCACATGATTACCTTCGCATTCCTTTTTGCGGTCACTCAGTTATACACACACAAATATAATATGCATATATGTTAATATATTAATTACTTATATATATTAATATATATTATAATTATAAAATGACACTGTTAATATCATATATATTTTTTATTTCCTAATATGTGGAGGGTATTATTATATAGTTAAGGTCTTGTCTTTTTTTCTCCCGTTCACTTTTCTCATATATATTATACTTTTATTTCATAATTTTTTTATCACATATAAGTGAGGTAATTGGTTTTTTTGAAATTGATAAATTAGGAAATAATAATTTTGATATAAATATTATAATAAAAGAATAAATCAGTCTAAATATAAAGATAAGGGCATATTTATCAATTTATGATCCCCTTCCTTCCCCTCCCCTTGTGAACCAAACAAGAAATCTCCCCTCCCCTCCCCTGTCCTCCAACCAAACAAAACCCATGACCTCCCCTCCCCTTCCCTTCCTTCCCCTTAATTAACCTCCCCTCCCCTCCCCTCCATTGAACCAAACAAAGCCTAAGTAATTGCGATATATGTTTTCAGAAAATTAATAAACATAAAATTGAAATGACTTTTTATTTTTGGAATATATGAATCATAATAATCAAGTGTCCTGATAACTATTTATTAACTAATGTTCAATATTCAATGTTTAAAGAATTATGATATTTTTTAATAAAATTAATAAACTTAAATTTGAAATGACCTTGTTATTTTTGGAATATATGAACATTTGAATTCTAATAATCAATTGTTAATGGTATTGGAATGTGGGATAATTTTACGCTATAAAAAATAGATGTTAATAATTAACAATCGATTATTTAGCCGATTAGGAGGTAGCAATAATATTGATAAATTGAATATTGAATTCATGATAGTAAGGAAACAATAATATGAATATCAGATCAAGGTAACCAATGAGTAATTAATTTTGGCTATATCTATTACTAACACGATATATCTATCAATATTAGTACATTCGGCCAATATAATTAGCTTCAATATTAATGGTTTGCCTCATGTGACCCGACATGTATGCATCCGACCTCTATAGTGTGAACTCTTGTTACACTCTAAGATGTGTCTAATGAGACAAACACATTTAGATGGCCCCTGAAATGCGAAGGAACTTGACTCCATAACTTTCCCAGCGCCTTAAGAGGTTGAAGAATTCATCTACGTTGCGCATTGCATTTATTGTTTTTTTTTTTTTTGCCCGATTATGGATTGGGTTGACGAAGTAATTAAATTGAGTATTCAGTTACTTATATTTAAATCCACACCCGCAATGTATGCTCTGTCAACGCCGGGTATCATCATGATATGAGTCTGCAAACTGTAATTTATTTAATGTTTTTGTTTGATTCTTCCGTTATCTAGGATGCTTGGTAACCTAAGGTCCTATTTGGTAGGAAGTATTGAAAATTAGGCATAAAGATAAGGATTGGGATTGAGAAAATCTATTAAAAGAGTGTTTAATTAATATGAGAGATTGCTTCTTATATGGAATTAGCCAAAACCATGCGTGTGCGATTAGGGAATACCATGGGGAAAAGTAGCATTCCCTATTCCCATCTCTATGGGTTTGCCTAATTCCTTATAACAAACAATTACTCGAATTAAATACTATTTGAATAATTTTTTTCAATTGTAATCCCAATCCCTAGCCTTTAGTTTCAATGCTTCCTACCAAACAAGTTCTCAGAACTGACATATGGGGATGGGGGTTTGAGTCTCTGGACATGGTAACGTATGAGTTGTTTTTGAAGCTATTTATAGGTTATATCAGAATAGAGCAAGCTATTATTTGCATATTTATATAAGCTGCCGTACATTGAGTGTTGTGTTAAAAAAGTTGGTCAAAATATGCATGAAGGCTAGAATATGTCAAATAACATGGATTATATTTTCTGCCTTATATTTAAAGTTTTTTTTAACCTTTGAAAACTTTTATTGAGTAGTCTTCTTGGCTTGCCTCTATTGGAAAAAGTTGCCCTGATACAAGAAAGCAATATGATGTACTACATTCTCGATCGACGAAGAGAGTTCTTATGATTAAATGCCGTTGGTTATTATTTATTATTTGTATACTATGATTGTTAATTTTTTTTCAGTAGTTACAATATTTTTAAACGATTGGAATCTTATCAGTGATGCAAATAGGATATATTGCATGCTTTATTACTAGATTAATATTTTTAATTCTAATTTTAAATTATAAATATGATTTGTTATGCTATACCATATGAAATGGAAAAGGTGCATGTTTTAATTTTGATCCTTTATAGTTGATTGTAATGTTAATATAATATCCGTCTAACGCTATTTCACTTGTCATATAATCTGGATTTTACTGAGGGATTGGACCTGCTAATAGAGAAGGTGAAAATTTGCATGCATTTGATCTTGATTATGAAACTTCGCTTGCATCCTGTTGTTTCGTCTGTATGCACATAGTCAAAGGTAAGGGAATCTGATCATTTTTTTTTCCAGTAGAGGAAACATTAAGAAGTCTATTATAGAGCGAAGTTGCCCTAGTTGAAGCCAAAGCAGAGTTTTGGAATTTTCTTAGTTACTGAACAAACTTTTTGTTCATCTAATTTGGATCTTTTTTTTTTTCTTCTGAGTAATTTAATTTGGATCTTATCAGTTATGCAGTCACATCCTCGAGTTTTTTAATGCTTTGGCCTCTTTGTCATTCCTCGATAATGAAAAACTTGGATAAGTATGATGGGAAATATGATCCATGGTCTGTGTAGTCGTAAGTATACTTGCTGATGTTTTTAGAGATCCTTCTCAGTTGTCTTTAGTTTTGCAAATTTTTGTTAAATTTACTTTCCTTCAAAGATGCAACTTCATGCGTTTCTATCATGTTATTGCAAATCGGATAGGACAGTAAAGAAAGGTCATCAAATGGGTATGCATTAGAAGGTTAGTTACTCGTGGACATTATTAACTTTTAACATTTTCTTTACCGTTGTCATTATTTCCCGTATTTTTGTTAATGTTTCTTCAAAGCAGCAATATCATATATTGCTGACAGTTTATCTGACAAACGAAATGGCAGTAATTACAAGCAGTAAAGCAAAGTGATACAAAGTATTCCGTAATATGATGGCAATTATATGTGGTGTGAGATTAGGTTGATGGTTTCTTGTATCAGTGATGTTTTCTCAATATTATCTTCCAAATGAAGACAAGAATGTGATGATCCAGATACTTAATGCATTCGGTGATACTTTGTCTATGTATTCTTCTTCCGATGCAATGCTGCGGTATATCTCATGGACAAAACACCTCATATAAATGATACTACCTCCGGCTCTAAATATAAGAGCTAGTTGATTAATTTGAGTAGATTAAGAAAATAAGTTAAGTTGGTTGTTTGTTATAAATATGTGTTGTCTTTTCTAAAATATCCTTGCTAATCTAATTTATTGATTAGAACTACCACTATTAGAAAGACTATCTTAGAAAAAAAAATAGATAAATATGAGAGACAAAATGGATTGAGTTCTTATATTTAAGATCAAAATAAAAATCAAAAGAGGTCTTATATTAAGGACCGGAGGCAATATATACTTTTCCAATTGCACTCATAGAAATTGATGATATATGCTGCCGTAGAAACTCATATAGTCTATTGCAATTGCACTTGATGTTCTAACTAACTCCCATCATGTCAAGAGTTTCTCTTCTAAAAGATCAATGAAGGAACCGGAGAGTCATTGTGAGGGTTATTAAGAGTTCTGAAAGGAATCATATGCAGTATTTGATTGGTAAATTTGATCTGTAAATCATGTTTGAATCATTAAATTACACCATTTCTGCAATCGCTAATTTTTGTATCTAATTATGAACATTAGCTATTTAGTAGCTGAGTACAATTTTTGTAGTGTTTTTTTTTTTAATTTATGATGGATGTTCAATAAATTAGTTTAAGTTTCCGAGGATGTGATAGTGAATTAGTTGTTTTGTACCATGTTTTGTCTTAATATTCCTAATTTTTGCTCCTTATGCAACGCACGGATATCTGGTGCTAGTTTAATTTGTGGCGGGTCCAAATCAAGATCTAAAATTGTTGTAAGAAGTATGTGCATATCAATAAAAAAATAAATAATAATACAAAGGTATACAATAAATTAAAGATACATTTTTAAATTGGAGTTTAATGTTAATATTTTTTTGAGTTTTTCATCTATTCTAGTATATTTCAAATTAAAATACAGGAAATGCATATATATGACATTCAAATCCAATAATCCAAAAGTCTGATTGGTAAGAAGAATTGGTTGGAATAGAAAGGAATGGAATGAAGAATTTTCAAGTGAGAACATGTTTGGTAAGGAATGGAATAAAAAATGATGTGGTGAAAAACTTTATGTTTGGTTAGATAAATTTAGGTTGCAAAATTGAGCCATTTTGTTTTATTCACATTACCCTCAATAAGAGAATGTAATATTATTAAATAAAAAAAATACTTTTCAAACTTATAGAATAATAATATTATTAAAAACTCAATAATTCAAGAAAAATAAATGAATAAAAATTACAATAAATAATATAAAATTTTTCCTTATCATTATCTAATTTTATATTTATATTTAATTATTCACAACGAATTACAATAATTTTACTATTGATAATATTTTAATAAATTTTACCTACACCCCTGAAATGAGCATAATTTATAGGGAAAACAGATATTTTGATGACTTGACACGCTGAGAATAACTAAAAATTTCTCTAAGTGTGATTGAAAAATTTAACATATTAGATATGGGAAATAAACTTACAGGCTTGTTTTGTTTCTTGTTTCGAAAGCAATTTTTTATTTTTAAAACAAAAAAAAAACTTGTTTGATAATTTGTTTTTAGTTGATTATTTTAAAAAAACACAAAAAACAATAACACATTTTTAAAAAATAAAAAACCAAAACAACTTTTACATGTTATCTCATTTTTGTTTGTGTTTTTTATTTTTTGTTTTGAAAAATCTTAAAAAATCTTCTTCTCTTCTTACCTACCATCTGGCAAAATCTATCACTTGCTATGGGTGATTTTTTCTGCCTCTTTTTTCAAAGGATGATTTTTTTAAAAAAATTATTATCCAATCTCTCCACTGCTCATAGCCTCATAAGGCATCCCAAAACTCAATTTTACAGTCGCCTCAAATCACCAAAAGATGAGCAAACCCATGAATGCAACTGTTATACCAATGTCCGCTTACAATTACAAAGATGTGCACTCCCGGCGTCGCTGGCGCTGCATGGCTTAATAGTACCAGAGGGAGAAATTTAGCAACGCCCCGGAATTTTTCTGGCATAGGCATCGGGTCGCTGTTAACAACCCCTAATTCCAGAAACGACGCATAATTACAGAATCGCCCTTTTTTATTAATTTTAAATTTTAAAAATAATTATTTCATGTAAATATATAATAAAATAAGATAAAATATATTACACAGAAAATTGGGGGAAAATATTCCATTAAAAATTTTGAAAAATCTTCTTCTCTTCTCAGCTGCTATCCAGCAACATCTATCACCTGTCAAGTGTGATTTTCTGTGACTCTTTTCTCAAACATGATTTTTTAAAATTATTATCTAAACAAATTCTTTTATTTGTTGTTTTCACAACTTGTCCTAAGAAACAATTTTATAAAATTGTTTTGAGCACAAAAAAAACAAAGAACAAAAACAAAAATGCCCTTAATTATTGTCATTTTTAGATATCCCACTTGCAATATCTAGAGAAAAAAGATATTTCGATGAAAGTATCAGTCATGAAATCACACATATTAGTTTTGGGAAACCATGGCTCTGGAGAGAGATCATGGCTCAGGGAAAACCACCGGAACACAATCTTTTTTACAATCAATTTTTCCACCTAACGCAAGGAGGAAAAATTATTTCTTCTAACCCGAAGAATAGCAGAATCATCAACTGGTTTGTGCACTCTTACTCCATCCTTATCAATGATCTTGACACCATAGTTTTCTGACTTCACAATCCGCCTGGATTTCAGTTCCGCCATGCAATCATCCACCAAACGAATTGCTTCTTCCAGTGACATTCCGCTTTTGTAGCGATCGACCAACATTCGGAGTCCATAATAGCGGCCATCACCATCAAAAACTCCCTTCTTAGCCGTTTTAAGTGAAGCAGTGCAGTCAATATGGTAAAAGGAAGGGCCTGTCCCTTCGTCATAGCCCGCAACCAGCATGCTCACTCTCTCAACCTAACCAAAATTCACGCAGGAATTAACTCATCATCCATTGTTCAGGCGATACATTGCAGAGAACAAATTTAAGCAAGCTTCCAAACTTAGCTGATCTCCCATAGTGATCAATAACAACCTATCACAGGCGTACCATATCGCTTCTAAATTGTACATAAAAACAACTTTAGCTAGAGGAGCTTCAAGAATAAATTTTTTGTCTCACTTTTCTAGGGATTGGGATTGGTAATGAAACAGATAGTGCCGTTGCTCCTCATGCCATTGAAATAAATAAAAAAATTTTATGCCACAGCAAAGAAAATAAAAATAGAAAGGGGCTTCCTTGTACAGAAACAACCACAGATTAAATCATTAAGAAGCAATGGAGCCCTAATGCCGGCCCCTGAAGGAGGACCTGCTCGGACATCATTATTCATTCAGCTATCTGCTCATTGAGGGAAATCACATCCTAATGGTCCACAGATCAAACAATCCCCGAAGCCCCTTATCCCGGTGGTAGGACATAGAAAAAAGAGCACAAAACCACAGCCATAATCGTTAAGTTTATATAGGAATTGTGTTTACTTCAGGTGGCACAGATGCAATTATTCATAAAGGACTAGCATCAAACGGACTTCACTGCAACAGCTCAGAAAAATATTTCCAGGCATTCATAAAGGAATACAACACTCTGACCGAGCAAGTAAAGATATCTCATACATGAAAGCTTGCTTTATTAACAATGAACGATACAGAGACTACCATACCACGTCACTACTGAAGCAATTCTTCCATTGAGTAAGGGAACATCACAAGGAATTCTAAAATTTCAAGATCATCTTCCACCCAGCGTGGGTGCCAGGCGCTGTACCCTACACATACATGCAATACCAAAACTCCAGAATTCACTTGTCAAAAATAATGGGGGAATTTAAACAGGCAGTTGGTGTCAACACAAAATTGAAACCCATAAATTTTAAGGCTAAAAGCTGAAACCCGAACCCAAGAACCTAAAATTAATCAAAACAGTCACACGAAGAATAATAAGCAGGGATTGGAAAAAGGGAATCCTCACCTCGCCTTTGCGCAAAGCAGCGTCGAGCTCGCCACGGATGAATCTGGCGGTGGCGAGAGTGGTCCAAGGGATCCCATCCCCCTGAGACTGAGCCAACTTCTCCTTTATGGAATCCATGAACGGATACCTGCATCAATACGAGTGAATATCACAAAACAAAAATCACTCAAAAAACGAAGAAACCCTAACATCAAACGAGAGAGAAGGTGGAACCTGTCCCCAGGATAACCAATAGCGGCGATGAGCTTGTGAGAATCGAGGACCGTGATCTTGTCCGCGGTGGTATTGGGACTAACGCATCCTAACCCCGTCGCCGCATCCGCCGCCACAATCACGAAGCCATCTCCTACAAGTCCGAATACGCACTCCGTCATCTTGGTCATCCTTCTGAAATCACTTATGGTCTCCATTTTCTTGATCCGCTGCCTTTGATCTCCTTCGCTCCTTTTATTTCCCTCCGAGGCCTCCTTTGTTCTCCGGGGCGAAGGAGCCTTCGTGCACAACAGGTTGGGTAGCAACAAGTTCGGTTCGGGTTGATCCAACGGTGGATGCTGCCAATCCGCGCAGTCGGGCCAGGTTACAAATAATTCATTTTTCTCTTTCTTTTTTTTTTTTTTGGGATAACATAGAGAATCCTCCTCAAGATTCTACTAGATCGCCAGCAACATTATCGCGATCAGAAGCCAAAATAGAAGACAACTCAGTAGGAGTAACAGTGACAATATGAAAGCCAGAAATAGCATCAAGACCCCTTTTCGATCGATTGCACTCCCTGTTTGCATGATCAATTCTCACGTTCCATTGCCTATTTGGAAGACCTCCGATTTCACAAAGAACAGCATAATCAGCGCGGCATTCCTCCGGAGTAGCATTAATTAATTCTACTGCAATGGACGCATCAGATTCAAGCACAACATTACGGTACCCAGCATCCCATGCAACTTTGAGTCCATGTAAGCATGCCCATAACTCAGCGGACATCGCGTCTCCCTCATTAAGCTTAAAGATGAACCCGCGTAGAAAATCACCGGCAGGATTACGGATGAGTCCTCCACAAGCGCATGAGCCCGTGAGGGTCGAGAAAGCTCTGTCAACATTTAGTTTGACCCACCCTTGATCCGGTGGTTGCCACTTGATGTCGAGGGGATATGTTGGCGCACTCCTTGAATCGGAACACCCCCAAGATGTTTTTGAACCGTATCAAGGTTGCTGAGAAGAGCTCTGGTATTAGCAATGATTGTTTCATTATTCACCTGCTTCTTTTTTCCAGCATAACCATGGTGGAAAAATCACTTTTTAAATTCTTTCCCCCAACCCGAATAGCACAATGCTAACTGGTTTGCATACTCTTGCTCCATTCTCATCAAGGATCTTGACACCATAGTATGGTGACGTCACAACCCGCCTGGATTTCAGTTCCACCATGCAATCATCAACCAAACGAATTGCTTCTTCCAGTAGCATTCCGCGTTGGTAGCGACTATACAACATTTCGAGTGCGTAATAGCAGCCCATCACCATCGGAAGCTCCCTTCTTAACCTTTCCAAGTGCAGCAGAGAAGTAGGGAAGAGCCTGTCCCTTCGTCATAGTAACTTGAAAATTACTTTGTGCTGCGAAGTTAATATATATATATATATATATCTCTCTCTCTCTCTCTATAGGCAAAGGTACAAGTTACATTTTCCTTGTTTAAATTTTGAAATATTTATCTGAAATTTGAGACTGAGGAAGAATATTGTGGGAAGAAGTGGTGAAGATGATGAGAGTAAGAGGACGAGAGAGAGAGAGAGAGAGAGAGAGAGAGAGATTCTGAGAAACAACCAATGAGGAAAGGCTCTTGTTGTTCAGGTTTTATGCAAGAGAAGCATATTGAAACAATGATTTGGCCTCCACCCCCTCCTATGCATTCTCAATTATTATGTGTACATTTTCGTGTCCTTTCGTATTTTTTAATTTTTTGTATTGTACACAACGTGGGGCATGCATAGGCACGTGTCTATATCTATATATATAGATGTGGGTGGGCACCATATGTTTGTCGTACAGAATCCAGAAAATGGTTGGACTGAGACTTGTGAATATTATGAATTTTCTCTTAGTTGCCTTAGTGTATATTTGGTTTTCTGCTGATTTTGATGGAAGAAGCAACTTTTGAGTTGCAAAACACAGGTTTGATTGTTTTCAAGGAAAAACCAAATACATCCAATAGGTGACGTCCAAGTCTTCTTAAATGGGAAGAAAAATGTCACAAGAAGATGTTTAACTTGACGAGACTAAAGAGCAAAGTTGTTAGTGTATTCTAATACACCTTAAAAAAGAGCACGAGATGAGAGCAATGAGAGAATTTTTGCTCATTACAATGTTCAGGTTTTCTTATAGTTCAACTTGCTGCAGATTACATTTTCATACTAAAATTTAAAGTATTATTCTCCTTTTGTCCTTAATATGGGGGCTAAATCACTAATTTATAAAAATTAGTAAAATTAATTTAGATAGTTATTTGTAAAATTGTGTATTATTGATGATTTTCTAAAATGTCCTTTTTAATCATTCATATTGAATTTGATATAAACCCCATAATATGTATATGCAATCAGTATGGATAATTTGAAAAAAAAATTATAAATTTAGGAGACATATATACTAGACTGAGATTTTATATTTATGATTAAAATAAACTTATAACTAGCTCATATATTTAAAAGTAGAGCGAGTACTTTGGTTTTTGCGAAAAAATAATAGAAGTGTGATGATAATCGGAGTCATTTTCTGAATATTGATGTATGAATTAAGGGGAAGTGGTCCCTGGCAGACATGGATAATCAAAGCTGGGTGCATGCACGGATTGTGGATGGATGCTTTAGGATGCGGGCTGATTAACTTGTGATAATGACAGCATCAGGATCAAATAACTGCTCCATCTTATGTGGGCATCTAAATTGTAAAGTAATGTGGTGGATGCTTGTGCTTCATGATACAACCAACCTCATCATTTCAAATGCCACATCATATCGCCACAAAAGCTTTGTTCCATTCCAACTCATAACCCCTTCTCTTCTGTCTACTACCATACCTTTCCCACCTTTCATTTCTTCATAATCCTATTTCTCCTCACCTGAGTTTTCTTCTTCCCAGTGTTTTGTCTGTTGCTAAAAATTACAACCACGAGCATTATCGATCGAGCAATAACTTTTATCCACATTAGAATTCATCATAATTCTTTGTATTTTTTAAATATAATTTTAAAGACGTGTCATATGAAATTTGAAAAATTAATAGTCATATTCATACCTTATAAGAAGTGTAACCTACTAGAGTTTTTGTATGTTAAGTTCGTAACCCTTTTTCATCGAAAGTACACGTTTCTTACTAGGGAAGAAGATAAGCTGTCTGAAATATAACAAAACCCATTTTGCTTTCCCAGAAATGAAGATGTGACTCTTAAAAGTCCAAAGACAGTGGTTGAGAGGCCATCCACTTGGTCTTTTTGTTCGTCAGATAGGCTCCTCAATCTTATACTTTTGGAATTTAGGGTTTGTTTCAATCGTTAGCAATGTCAATTTGTGAGAAATGGGGTCAAACAAATAGAAACAGGATAACTTTCTTTATGTTCGTTATTCCAAAGTTTGAAAAATACGCATTAGTCTCCCGTTTCATAAGTCAAGGCGTCAAGCCTTAGTTTTAGAAATCATTAGACCAATGGGCTGCGTTGCTGGATCCATAGAATGAGGGTTAGGCCAAGTTCGAATGATGGGGATTTAAGCCTTGTCTCTTCGGCTCCAAGCCCCAGTCCCTCCCCTCTCGAGTTTGTTTGTTTCAGAAACGGACAAGCAAGCTTGATACAACAATGCAGACGCGGAGAGCTTCTACAAGTCTCGCTCTTCAAAGCGGGAGCTCGAGTGTGAATGGTCAATGAAGTAACCTCCTTGGCTGTCATCATTGAAATTAGGCTTATATATCAGTTAAGGTTTCCAATTTTTATTCTAAACTTCAAATATCATAATCCAAAATTAAGTACTCCTCCTATACTTAATATTGAGAAGGGGGAGAAGAAATTGAGAAAGATGTTTAGGATGTTGTGAAAAAAAAATAAGTGATATTAACTAATTTAATTAATATCTTTATTTTACTCAAATTAGTTAATTAGATCTTATAATAAGAATTGAAAGAATATTTTAGCTCTAACTTGTTAGGAACAATCAAATTATACTCATTTACATCCCCCAAATTATTTACTTTAATAAAAAAAATTTCAAAATTCTTAAATATAAAATTATTATATTTTAAATCCTAAAATCTTATTTCAAGTTTAAACCTCAAAATTAAATGATAAAAAAAGTTGATAGTACCTCAAATATACATAAAAAAATAATTTAATCAGAAATTTCATAATATAAAGATTACATTTCTTACAAATAATGAGCTTTTAAGATAAAATAATTATTTTAAAATAGTAAGTCTAGCAACAAATAAAAATAAACCAATAAAAATGATCTACAAAATTAGTTCAAAAATACTACAATAATCAATCATCAAAACTCAACAATTGCTTCAAACTTTAGATTAAAAATTTTTTTCTGAATGACACAGAATTACTATTATTAGATAGATCGAATTGAGTAAAATAATCTTCATAAAATGAGTTTAATTGGAAAAAAAAAAAAGTCATTGTGCTTACCAAAAATATGTGCAAAAAAAATGAAAAACAGTAGGGAAGGAGGCTACTTTCTCACCCCTAAAAACTTGGGATAAATTAGAGTTAAAAACCCTATTTTAAAATGGAGAAAATGATGACTTCAAACCCTTTTTTTTAATTTTCACCCTTTTTCTTTTTTTGGTTGCTTTCATTATTTTTCTTAATAATTTCTTTTATTTTTAATTAATTTTTTCATAAATCATGTTTGAATAAAATCTCTTTACTCAGTTAATTATAAGATAAAATTACATTTATCATAAAATAATTATTCTAAATATTTAAATCTTAAGAACAAAAATTACAACATTGCATATCTCTACTTCATTGCCGTTGCACCACTTCTCTTGCATCTGTCCTAGATCCAACTATCAAACACACCCTGACTAAAAAGTCACCACACCCTGCACCTTCTCACTCCTCCGTTGACCACTGGGTATCAAACTACCATCCCCAGGTACGTTCCTAATTCTTCTTTTCTTTAATCCAAATTGTTGTATGTGCTAATATTTGGTTGTGATAGTTTTCTTTTTTAATAATTTCCGAGTGGTTGAGAAAAAAATTAATGCAAGATCTCGTAAAAATTACTTCATACAATATATAGTAATTTTAAAGTCTCATCCCCATCATAATTTCCATCCTAATCCATTATAGTTTGCATTCATACTAATTAGAATAAGTTTGAAAAAGAAAAAAAAAAAAGAACATTACTCCTCCTTCTTCTTCTTCATTCTTCTCTCCTCAGTTAATTTCCATCAAATCAAGAGGATTCTCTATCATATTAGGAGGATCTCCCTGTTCATGTTCACTTTCTTTTTTTCTATACTGATAATCTTTGTCTACATAATAGTCTTGTAATATTTCATGATATCATCTGTCCATATTATCTTCTCCCCAAGTAAATCGGTCTCTCATAACCGCCTGGTACAATATCATCAACTGTCATGTCTCTTATATCTATAATACAAAGACTTTATATATCATCATATAAATTATACTAATAGAACTAAAATTTGAAGGACTTTTATTTATAAAATATTAACTAACCTTCTAACAAATATCGATAAAGCAAAGTCACCGTTATTCCCATATGTTATATACTTTTTTGTAAATATATTTCTGCTCTAGTATGCATTGGCAATCCTGCATGGGCTTGGATTCTAAAAAAATATTCTCTTGTTACAGAGTTAATTAAATTAGCTAGAAAAGAGAACTAATTAATAAAAAATGATTTAGTGGAAAATGAATTACCCATCCTCATTCATTAAATTAGTTAAAAAAGAGAATTAATTAATAAAAAATGATTCATTGAAAAATAAGTTATCCCATCCTCATTCTATCCCCTAAGGATGGTTTGATTAACTGACTATATCTCCGTATAAGTGGTTTGGCATAATATCCCATTTCAGGATTGAAACCTGATTGTGATACTAAATTGTAAAGCAAGATAGAGTTATTCAATGATAAAAATATAATTGAGATAGAGAAATAAAGTTATGAGAATAAATTGAAATTTGAAAATTTTTTATTAAAGTAAAAATTTGGAAGCTACTTGAAGATTTAATCGAGTAAATTTTTCCATACCAAAAACTAACAAAAGAATTTTATAAATCGGTATCAGAGTCAAATCTTGATCCTGTATGATTTATTATAATTCGTATTCACACTAATTAGAATAAGTTTTAAAAATAAAAAAAATTAAAAAAGAAGAAGCACATTCGTCCTCCTCATTCTTCTTAATTCTCCTCCCCTCAGTCAGTTTCCATCAAATCACGAGGATTTTCTATCATATCAGGAGGATCTTCCCGTTATTGTTCACTTTCTTCTTCTCTGTATTGATAATCTTCGTTTGTATAATATTCTTGTAATATTTGATGATATCACCTGTCCATATTATCATTGAACCCCTACTTCTCCCCCAGTAAATCAGTCTCTCACAACCGTCTCGTGCAGCATCGTCAACTCTCGTATTTCTTTCTATTGGCAGTGCTACATATGTCCGGCTGATATACTTAGGAAATTGGTTTTGAGCCTCCATAGCTTATAGCCAATGTCAACAACTGCACAATAGCTGTTAACAGTTAAAAAAAATAATATAAATAATGAAATTAAATTTTGTAATCCTCAAATTTAACTTCAGTTTTTCCTTCATCATTTTTCCAATTAATTCTCGAATGAACAGCTACGATAATATAATCAAGAAGCGCAAGGGCTAAAGTGGTGGTGCCTGTGTGCTTCTCCAGACAACCACCCCATGACCTCTTTACTACATGAGATTGCGCATGTAGTAGCAAAATTCAGTATAATCGTCAAGCTGAATCTCATGCCACATATCATCTGATACGTTCATTGATAGATACTCTGCATCCCACAATATGTGGTAATGTCACAAAAAATATAGTCACAGTATCCTTTAGATTAGGAATATATTCTGCTCCAAATGGATTGCAAATTAATGCAATTCTACAACTTTCTTTATACCAAAAATTTGGAGGCTAATTGAAAATTTAATTGAGCAAATTTCTTTATGCCAGAAGAAAATAAGAGGATTTTACAAATCGGTATCAGAGTCAAATCTTGATCCTGTGTAATCCATTATAATTCGTATTCACACCAATTAGAATAAGTTTTGAAAATAAAAAAAATTAAAAAAGAAGAAGCACATTCGTCCTCCTCATTCTTCTTCGTTCTCCTCCCCTCAGTCAGTTTCCATCAAATCACGAGGATTTTCTATCATATCAGGAGGATCTTCCCGTTATTGTTCACTTTCTTCTTCTCTGTATTGATAATCTTCGTTTGTATAATATTCTTGTAATATTTGATGATATCACCTGTCCATATTATCATTGAACCCCTACTTCTCCCCCAGTAAATCAGTCTCTCACAACCGTCTCGTGCAGCATCGTCAACTCTCGTATTTCTTTCTATTGGCAGTGCTACATATGTCCGGCTGATATACTTAGGAAATTGGTTTTGAGCCTCCATAGCTTATAGCCAATGTCAACAACTGCACAATAGCTGTTAACAGTTAAAAAAAATAATATAAATAATGAAATTAAATTTTGTAATCCTCAAATTTAACTTCAGTTTTTCCTTCATCATTTTTCCAATTAATTCTCGAATGAACAGCTACGATAATATAATCAAGAAGCGCAAGGGCTAAAGTGGTGGTGCCTGTGTGCTTCTCCAGACAACCACCCCATGACCTCTTTACTACATGAGATTGCGCATGTAGTAGCAAAATTCAGTATAATCGTCAAGCTGAATCTCATGCCACATATCATCTGATACGTTCATTGATAGATACTCTGCATCCCACAATATGTGGTAATGTCACAAAAAATATAGTCACAGTATCCTTTAGATTAGGAATATATTCTGCTCCAAATGGATTGCAAATTAATGCAATTCTACAACTTTCTTTATACCAAAAATTTGGAGGCTAATTGAAAATTTAATTGAGCAAATTTCTTTATGCCAGAAGAAAATAAGAGGATTTTACAAATCGGTATCAGAGTCAAATCTTGATCCTGTGTAATCCATTATAATTCGTATTCACACCAATTAGAATAAGTTTTGAAAATAAAAAAATTAAAAAAGAAGAAGCACATTCGTCCTCCTCATTCTTCTTCGTTCTCCTCCCCTCAGTCAGTTTCCATCAAATCACGAGGATTTTCTATCATATCAGGAGGATCTTCCCGTTATTGTTCACTTTCTTCTTCTCTGTATTGATAATCTTCGTTTGTATAATATTCTTGTAATATTTGATGATATCACCTGTCCATATTATCATTGAACCCCTACTTCTCCCCCAGTAAATCAGTCTCTCATAACCGTCTCGTGCAGCATCGTCAACTCTCGTGTTTCTATCTATTGGCAGTGCTACATATGTCCGGCTGATGTACCTAGGAAATTGGTTTTGAGCCTCCATAGCTTATAGCCAATGTCAACAACTGCACAATAGTTGTTAACAGTTAAAAAAAATAATATAAATAATGAAATTAAATTTTGTAATCCTCAAATTTAACTTCAGTTTTTCCTTCATCATTTTTCCAATTAATTCTCGAATGAACTGCTACGATGATATAATCAAGGAGCGCAAGGGCTAAAGTGGTGGTGCCTGTGTGCTTCTCCAGTAAATCGGTCTTTCATAACCGCCTCGTACAGCATCGTTAATTATCATATCTCTTTTATTCCTACAATACAAAGACTTTATATATCATCATATAAATTATACTAATAAAGCGAAAATTTGAAGGACTTTTATTTATAAAATATTAACTAACCTTCTAACCAATATCAGTAAAGCAAAGTCACCCCATTCCCATATATTATATACTCCTTTGTAAATATATTTCTGCTCTGGTATGCATTGGTAATCTTGCAAGGGCCTGGATTCTGAAAAAATATTCTCTTGTTACAAAATTAATTAAATTAGCTAGAAAAGAGAACTAATTAATAAAAAATGATTTAGTGAAAAATGAGTTACCCTTCCTCATTCATTAAATTAGTTAGAAAAGAGAATTAATTAATAAAAAAATGAGTAATCTCATCCTCATTCCATTCTCCAAGGATGGTTTGACTAAACTGGCTGTGGGTCTGTTTGGATCAGCGATTAGAAAAGTAGCTTATTGAAAGAGTAGCTTATAGAGAAGTGAAGTTAGATAAAAGCTAAATTAGATAAGTTGAATTATGTTTGAATTAGAGGTCAGAAAAGCTAGTTTACAAAAGTAATATTAGTAAAAGATTGTTTGGATTATGGTTGAGTAAAAGTAAGTTTAATTGTAAAATGACGAAAATAGGTATGAGTTTTAATAAATAATGAAACATGATAAAAAAATAATTTCACACAATACAATAAAATTAAAATAATTTAATATGAAGAAGTCAAATTTAATGAGTGACTTAAATTTTAAAATTTTACATAAATCATAAAAAATATTTTAAATATAAAGTGAAAGATAAAAAAAATGAATTGATATAATATAATGAAGAAGTGAAATTTATAGAGTAGATTAAAATTGAAAATTTTAGAAAAATCATAAGAAATATTTTAAATATAAAGTGAAACATGATAAAAAAAATTACATAATACAATAAATTTAAATTAATTTAATATAAAAATTTCAAATAAAATAAATTAATTAAATTTTAAAATATTAGAAAAGTTATAAAAAAACTATTGTAAATCATAACAAAGAAAAAAATTCCGTCCACGACATTCTCTCCCCCTCTCCCCCCTTCTCTCATTTTCTTTTTCGTTTGAAGCAACCATGGGAGTTCAAAGGCGAAGAGGACGATAGCTACTCTTCACCATTGGCTGTATCATCAGAGTACAAAGAAGACAAAGATGTGCAAGCTGAGTCTTTGGGTCCTAGTATCAAAGAGATTTTTTCTTCATCAGAGAGAAAAAATCAAGGGAAAATAACGGTTCATAAGCTCCTTCAGATAAGCTCCCTCTTTCAGCTTATTTTTAATCGTACGTTTGCTTAACTTTTGGCTCTCAAGCTCAGTTGCGAAGACACTATGCCAAACAACATCAAATTTTCCAATTGAGCTTTCCTCAAAATAAGCCGCTTATAACCCAAAATAAACTCTCCCAAATAGGCACTATATCTCTGTATAAATGGTTTGGCATAATATTCCATTTTAGGATTGAAACCTGATTATGATACCAAATTATAAAATAATCAAATAGAGTTATTCAATAATAAAAATATAATTGAGATAGAGAAATGTAGTTATGATAATAAGTTGAGAATTTGAAAATTTTTATTAAAGTAAAATTTAGAGGCTAATTGAAATTTAATTGAGCAAATTTTGTTATACCAAAAAATAATAAGAAAATTTTACAAATCGGTATCAGAGTCAAATTTTGATCCTGTGGATTATGTGTGAATTGTACAACTTGATAGCAGAGCTATTTGAGATTTAATATAAATTTATGTATAAAAAATTAACTAATATTTTTTAAACTTGCATTTAGCGAATTTCAAACCATTTTACTAATATCAGATAATTCTTTATTGATATTATTTTGTTTCTTTTGCAAATTGTATATCACATAAAACCTTTATAGCCCATTATTATCCCATTTTATTAGGATGGTTTTTAGCAACTGAATATATAAATTTTATCGCAAACTCGATCATATAAATTACTATTACTTAATATATTATAAAGTTGATCTGTTTTTTTTCTAATGGAAATTGATATACCTTTAACCACTTATTGAAACAGTTAAATTAACTCATATTTTTTTTCAATTTGCATCTAATAAATTTCACATCACTTTATCGATATTAAATAATCCTCTTCTAATACCATTCTTTTTTTTTTCCTGTGAGGTGCATATCCATAAAGACTTGACATCTCATTTTCATCCAATCCTATTAGGATAATTTCAACAACTAAATGTATAAGTTTTGTCTCAAACTTGATTGATTGGGTAGTGTTGCTTAGTATATAATAACATTGATATGTTTTTTCCTTAAGCAATGATTGATGTATTTTAACCACTCATCAAAAATAGCTAAATGCTTCTTTGAAATGGTACACATATCCAGCCTTTGTAGTTACTAGGCCACTACCTATTCCCTATAACTTATCACAAGTGTCAACAACTGCACAATAATGGGTAACAATTAAAAAATAATAAATATAAGTAATAAAAATAAATTGACTCCTAAAATTTACCTCTTCTATGATTTTTCCAACTAATCCTTAAATCCATTGCGACAATACTTCCTAAAATACCACTTTAACAACTTCAAATATATGTTATTAATCCAATCTTAAATATAAAAACTATGTAACTAATTTTCATCCAATCAAATATAAGTAAGTCGAATAGATTACTTAATCATAACAAATGTGATTCAATTTTTTTAAAATAACCTTGTATAATATTAAATTATATACCTCTATAAGTTAAGTAAATTAACGTTAAAAAATAATAAATATCAGATATAAAATTAATTTAAATTTTATATTTAGGACATATACGAACCACTAATAAGGTTTTACAAATAGAACTGGAGTATAATATAAAAATAAATAAAAGTATAAATAAAAAGATTCAAGTTGTCATAGTTTACAGCTATAATAAATTATTTAACATATTAATAGTGGCTCTGCGTCAAATGTGAATTGATTTGTTACAATTATTCTTGCTACCCGTTTATGCACATTGCGTGAGATCCAATGAAAACTACATTGTGGTGAATTATACAAAAGATATAAATAGTATAATTTATTATTTACTTTTATGGCAAAAAATACTATTTATTTTCAAAGTAACATTGAATGAGTTGTGGATTGCTTTGGCCAGAAAAATTGTGTATTGCAAAAAAAACTAATTAAACTCACCTATTTTTAATACTTGAAGGGGTCAAACGACTTGTTTGTTTTTAATAATAAGTCTCCATGTTTCATATATTTAAAGAATATTTTGGGTATAACTAAAGGGTAGTTATCATAATTTTAAATAATTTATAAGAGCTAATTAAAAACTTAATTTTGAGAATTGAGTAGAATATTTTAATGTAAATAATAAAAATAGTTAAGTGTAACTTTAAAATAATTTTAAATATTAAACATGTGTTAAGTTATTCTATTTTATATTATTTTATTTCTTTCCATTTAATTTCTTTTTACTTCCTTCCCTTCAGCTTTAGTTTTATTTTTATTTTTAATTTTTAATTTCTGTTTGAGCTTATGGGCCCCATGACCATGAGAGGAGGGCGAAGGGTGAGCTCGTGTTCACCGTCTTCCATCGTCGAGGACGCTGGCAGCTACAAATTTTCTGAGCAATCTTCACACATTTTGAGATGGGGGACATCACTTCTGACTCCGCAAAGCCCTACAAAGTTGGAATGAAAACTGCAATAAATAAGGAGTTGACACCAAATGGAGCCACGGAGTTAATCAAACAACGTTATATTTTTCCCACATTATTTTAGTGGGTTTTGTAGCTGCAACTACAATTGGTGAAAATCATGAAAGTCAAAATTATTTGGCTAGACTTGCGGCTACTTCATCAGCTTGTTCTCATCTTTGAAGTTTGATGCTGTAGGAACTGGGAACCCAAACCGAACAGATTCGGAAAAGTCAACAAGGGGAGTGTCTGTGTTTATAAGACTAATTTATTTTATTGAATAACAAATATGAACTCTTTGAACCTTGGCCACTTAACTTTTTGTTTTGTTTTTTGGATGAAAAGGCACAGTACTCATAACAATATTCAACCCCAAAAGAAACAAAAAAACAAAAAAACTAAATATTATAAACGGGGTAACCTTAAATGCCCCTTAAACCTGTACTTCCCCCTCTCCCTTCATGTCCTCGTTTATTTCTCAGATGTCCAGCAGCATCCCCCACCGGCGGCGACACTCACCCTCCCTATCCTTCCTTGGTTTCTGAAAATCTTGTTTCTCAGTGGCCTCATGAGTTCACCGGCACGCTCATGCATGCCAAAACAACCTCACCTACAAACTCCAAGCGGACCTTGCGTCCGCCGCCGCCTTGCTCTCATCTTCCTCTTCATCCTCCTTCTTGCTATTGCTACTGGCATTCCCTACCTCATTTTCCACCCTCAAGCCCAGGCTACACTGTTCAAGGCATGTCAATAAAAGGAATGGACTTTACATCGCCATCGTCTGAAATGGTCGGGACTTCGCTGGAGTTTGATATCAGAAACAGAAGGTGGGATCCCTGAAGACATCGGAAATGAAGGCTCAAGTTCAGTGTTGAAAAATAAACAAGGAGCAAAACGAATTTCTATGAATGGGCTCAGATCTACATCGTCACCGCCACTGTCGAAGGCGGGAGATGCCGCCGCCGCCACAGCCGCTAACGAGAGATGCTGCGGCGGTTGCCCCCTGTACATAAGAAAACGGACAGATGAAGGGGCAGGGGAGAGAGCTGAGAGAGGCATTGAGAGAGAGAGAGAAGACGGGCAATAATGGAAATCACCAGATTCGAGAACTTTTATTTTTGGAAAACCAGCAAATTAATGGGAATGATTAGATTCACACGTTGATCAAAATTATTTGAGTTGGAAAATTTCTATTGGCCAGAATTCAGATTAACTGATATTCTAGGAATGTGTCAGTATTTCTCCTCGTTCTAAGAGGCATAAGAACGCCATAAAGGGAGACTCAACTCCATCCCTTACACACCGACATCTCCCATCTCAACGCACCAGTCGGATTGGCTTGCTCTGCCATCTCCATTCATATTTTCTAACCTTCTTGATTATATGCATCATGCATCAGGCGTCATCTAACCACATAAATGGCCAGTCTTTCTCATAAGGACACATACGAAAAGTTTGAGTTTTGTTTTGCTAGCTAAGAAATACTACCTCCTATTCTTAATATAAAATCTTATTTGATTTTTATTTTGGTTCTAATTATAATACTCTAATCCACTTTGTCTTTTATATTTTTGTATTTTTTTCAAGATAGTCATTCTAATAATAAAAATTCTAGCTAATAAATTTGATTAATAAGAATATTTTAGGAAAAACAATACCTATTTATTACAAATAACTAACTTAATTTATTTCTTTAATCTTTTCAAATTAGTCAACTAACTCTTAAAATTAGGATCGGAGGTAGTAGTAATTATTTTCTTAGTTTGATCTTGTCAATAAAATATAAGAGAGATTAAAATATTTTGCACGTATTTAAATATAAAACTCATTCAATACGGAGATATACTCGTTTACATGTATGGGTTCATTTCCCCGCATCTCCATTAGTTTCTTTTGCAACATGTAACTCATTCAATGCAAGTTTTCTAATAAAAAATAGTAATTTTTTGGTCATAAAAGTAAACATAAATTGTACTATTTATAATTTATTTTTTACAAATACAACAATACAACTTTCATTGAATTTCATGCAATTTGCATAAAGGCGTAACAAGAATAAACATAACAAGTGAATTCACATATAAAGCAAAGTCAACGTTAATACTTTAAAAATTTATTATATTTTAAAACTATGATAACTTGAAATTTTTATGTATATTTTAATTTATTTTTATATTTTACTCATCTGATTCTAATTATAAGAGTTCATTAGGAGGCTGGTATTTGTCTTAAATAAAAAACCTCAAACCAATTTTATCTTTGATATTTTTTTTTCCAAGTTAATTTGCTTAAGTTATAAAGTGGTATATAATCTAAGGTTATGCAAAAGTATTTTGGAAAGATTGGATCATATTAGTTATAATTAAATAATCTACCTAGTTTATTTAATTTATTCAATTTAGTTAAATAACTCTTATATTAAGCACTGGATAAATAATTTATATTTAAAATTGTTACAACGTTATTTTAGGAGGCACTTGTTTAGTTTTAGACCAAAACGACAAAAATTCTATGCTCCTATTAAATGCAAAAACTAGAAACCAGAATAATTACACATACAATGGACTAACTTATTGATAGAAATACTATCAATATTATTTTTTGCACACGGAGATGATCATATTCATGATATTTTATTTCATGATACATTTATATGTTTTTTTTTAAATTTTTTTCCTCAGAATTATTAATGAAAACATTATAAGAGTATAATTTCTAAATTATAACATGATTGATCTCATATATTATCTATCATTACTTTTAGGTGAGGGCTGTTGCATTAGGAAGCAAGAAAAAGCAGCAGAGTTTCATATGCTCTCATATAATTGTTCTCAAAGAAAAAGAAAAAGAAAAAAAATAGATTTACTCTAACCTCCTCACCAACGGCAATAAAACTGTCGAAAACAAAATTTCTTAAGAATACCGTGGCCGTTGGGTTAAATAGTAGATTGATTTCTTCCAAAAGCTCAATCCAGTCACGGCAGATCCATATATACATTGCCGGATGAAAGTTGCAAGTAGATGGTGAAGTCAATAGAGGCAAGTCAGGAACGCGGTTTCGATCATACAGGAAAACGGACCAAAAATCAGAAGAATAATATTTCCATAGCCAAAAACCTTTCTCTTCCATTTTGACCCCCGGTTTCAGGTTGTACAAATGACGAATTGAAGGCTCAAGGCGCTAATTATGCCGCCGGATAACCGCCTCTTCGTCAATTCTGCAGTTTATTTGTTGCGCATAGCCATGTGATTGGAGAATGGAGAGATGGTCTTCTCTTACAGGAAAGAGATTTCTTGTGCCATCTGATATGATGTGCAACGGGAAGAGGAGAGTCTTTTTCTGGGTTGGGGAGGGATGTGTGTTCTCCTTTTCCTTCCTCAAAGCAATTGGCCCACTTCCTTCCTCAGTAAAAGTGATTAACATTATACTTGCTTCCCTTGCTTCTTACCTGCAATCCACAGATAACGTCAGGAAGAAATGTAGCATTATTAAGAAGAATTCTTAGATACACATAACATATCAGTAGGTTGTAAAATAAGCCAACGAAGATTCATTAAAGTTGGTGTTTCACGTTGTGGCACCATCTAAGAATTTATAGCCTTAGTCCAATCCATGTGGAGTTTTCAGACAACTAGCTTTTGATTCGTAGTTTTTCACAAGATATTTAGGAACAATAAGTACAAAACAAATGTAGATATATCTATTATAATTTTTGAAAACCAACCAATTGTGCAATTTTTTGTTCTTTTAATCATTGTGGGGGTGGAGGAAGTGAAGGCTATTGCTACTTCATTTAGCTGTCCCACCTCTTTGAAACCAGGTTTTTCGGACTGTTCGGCGGATGTGGCGTTCATGTTTTTCCAAGAGCTCATCAACAGTATGCATTTGAGATAGCAGCGGTCCTGAAAACTCAACCTTCTCTCCTTGGTCCTGATAACTCTACAAGGCAGGCGGTGAATAAGAATTTATATGTAAGGACGTGTATAAATTTCAGTTCGGATTCACATCTAACGAGTTGACCACGTACCGATTGTAAGTAAAATTTCTAACGTCAATAAATGCTCATTTTCATCCATTTACAATGCTAAATAAACAAGTTAAAATTTGGTTTCAAAAGAAAATATGATCAACAATCCTCAAATAAATTCATTTTCTTTACTATTGCCTTCTTCCGTTGTCCAGTTAACAGTCAAGACATTAACTAGCCACTTAACTATCCAAGAAGGAGATCATTTACTTATTCTCATGTTAGCAAGAAATCAAGTCATTCACGTGTCTCAAACAATAAATTTATTTCAATAAATTTAGGCTTTCTTTTGGTTTTAAATTTCAAAAATTATACCTTAACATATCACTTCGAAAATTTTTCATGGAAACACAAGATACCCTATCTTTAAATGGGGGACAGAATAATCTGCAGAAAAGAGGCACACGAATTTCATATATCAATGTGATCCGGCTTCTGCTTAACTTACCAGGTTACTTCTCTTGGATACTGAATCCTCTCTATGGTAAAGTGCCATAGATAGCTCCTGCGAGTGGTATTCGTCAGAAGCATCAAAAGAATCTGGGCGATCAAACTTGCTCCATTGATTTTGCATGGCAAGCTTGGGGATTTCAAATGGATCATGATTCCGAGAGTTGGAGCGTCCCAGACAATCCTTATTTTCCATGTTTCTGGAATCAAAGTTATTCACCGAATTTGGTACAGCAGACTCCAATGGATTGACAATATGCCCCCTTGAAATAGATCGGCAGTGGGATCTTATTGAAATGTCATCTTTACGTCTTTTTGCCCATGCAAAGCCACTTGATGTGGAAACTTGCAAAGGCCCAGAAAAGGGAATATCTCCTTGAGATGCATTTTTCGTATGGGAAGCATCATCTGGTTCGCCACTAGATGGCTTTATTTCCTCCTTACTTACATTGGTGCTCCCTTCCTTGAGGATGTGGACTGACCTGCCATTTACCCTTTGGAACTTCTGGGTTTGACTTGCTAAATCCTGTAAGAGGACATTAAAACATTCGATGAGAATTTACTTTCCCAGGGGCAACCAGACCCTTCACATGGATTATAGTGCACGTATATGAGATGAAACACAATGAAGCAAGAGAGAGAGTAGAATAGACCTCTGTTGGGACTAATTTGTTGAATCCTAGTGGCTTCCTTGATGGTTTTCTCGTTTCAGGTCCACGCGCTCTTCCACCAATCTTTTTCCTACAAGTTCATTGCAGTTGTTTAAATAAGAGCTGACAAGCAGACTATGCTAATGTAATTGAAACTGCATAGAATAAAAACTAGGAAAGTTCTACTACATGTCAACTTCACAATCTTAGATGGTAAATCTCCCCAAAACAAACCCCTTCCAAGAGGGAGAGGGAGAGAGAAGTAAAACTATCGAATGCTCCAGCCTCGGAACTGAAACTGTCCGTTACTTTGTGTTATTTTGAGAAGAACATAGCTTTTTCATCATCATCTACCAAATGCATAAATTTATATTTGCAGTAGCGGATTTAATTCAATGATTGCATAAGATATTTACTGCTCAAATATTTACATTCATATGACATAAGACAAAAGAAATGATCTAATCTAATCTACCCATTATACCAGCGATTCTAACGTCAAGAACTAGACTAAATGGAGACTTCTTCGTAGCTATTCTGATACAGCAGTTTATAGAGTCATGCCAGGTACTATATCAAATGACTGTACATGCAGATACTCTCTTGGATTGACCGTACCATCTAGGAGGTCATCAAGTGCTAAAAGCACATGCTGATACATACCCAAATAAACCTCTCGTTTCCCATAACTATTTATAGAACATACGAAGAGGATGAGATCTCACCTCCTTGACTCCTCCCGCTGTTTCACATCAATCTCCTTGCTAGGTGGGTATACCGGCAAGCTTGATGGTTCACAAGCATACGGCTTTGTTTTGAAATACTGAATAATATGATAATTTTATCAGGCTAGAATACTCCAAATTCAGGGTCAATGCTTCATAAAGTCAGAGCTTGTAAGCGTGATGAAGGAATTTGTTCCATAATCAATGTGAGAAAGAATTTGACATTATAGCATTCTAGGATGCATGAAAACACAATGCTCAGAATGTACGATCAAAAATAAAATGGTAGGTAAGAAATTAGAGAGAGAGAGAGAGAACTTGTGCTCTGCAGTGCATATGATTTGAAGACAGTATTTGTTTCCCATGCCAACTATTATGTCAAACGAACGCATTTCGAGAACTGCCAACGAAGTTGCAGGTTAAGCTACCTGTGATGAGAGAGCAGAAGAGGCAGTTCCACGTTTGTATGGTTCGATGGAAAGAAGAGTCTGTAGCAAGTTCACACTAGTTGAAGGCAAATCTTTAAAAGTCTCTCTGAGACAACTATTATACGGTTGCTGTGGCCTAAACAACGTTGCATGAGGGAGTCTAGACTTTTTCCAGTATTCTTCAGGTGGAGAGCCACAAAGCTTAAAGATTTTGTGCAATTGTTCAACCTACATGTAAAAATAAGAGTGAATCGAGCATGGCAATGACAGAAAAAAATAAAACATAACATGGAATTTTTTTTATTTATCATTGACCATCAGCTGATTCATCTAAATAACTTCAAAGAAGGGATCCTGGGATTTGTTACTTTTTTTAATACAAGATAAAGCAAATAATTATTACCATCTTTAGCATAACTCTTTTTTCCTCTGTATCCAATTCCATGTCATAAGTGAAATTAGAGGCACACCATCACAACCAAAGCAAGAGTATTGATATGCGATGGGTTAAGTATGAACTGCAACAACTTCCCGGACAATAACACTAAGATTCGTCGTTGGGTGGAAGGGGGAGTCTGATCAGAATCATCACATATAGTAATAAAAGAGAGTAAATAACCCAGACATATTGAAAATGTCACTACCTCTGTTCTCCCCTGAAGGATAGGCTTCCCAACAAGTAGTTCAGCAAACACACATCCGATGCTCCAGAGATCCACAGAAGGACCATAGTCAGTTGAACCTAGTAAAAGTTCAGGAGGACGGTACCACAATGTAACTACACGGCTAGTAAGGGGCTGTCTGTGCCCAGCATTTGAGAAGTTCGCCAGTCCAAAATCAGCCACCTTTAGGATCCCTTCATTATTCACTAGAAGATTAGATCCCTTGATGTCACGGTGCATTACACCCCGTGAATGACAATGGTCAAGTCCAGATAACAACTGCTTCATGTAGCACTTAATCTGTACCGACAAAACGACATGTTCAATAAGATAAGGCAACAAAAGGATTGAATCATAATTTTCCATTTATAATTTTCGTTTTTATTTTGTTGGCCATGTGCTTATGGTAAATACGTCACGATCACTTGATCCTTCACATGATGTATGATAAATAAAGAAACACATAAGGAAGTCCTTTTGTCTCCGGACACATCCATAGAATTTCCAGGTGAATAATATCGGAAAGTTGGCATACCTGCGGTTCACTAAACTTGATATCAGGGGAAGATAAGAGCCCCGTAATGTCATGTTCCATATACTCGAATACAAGGTATATGCTACAGGACAATTTTGAAGTAATCAAGCCCTCCAATTTTATAATGTTTGGATGATCAAGCCTTCTAAGAATCATAATTTCTCGAGCCATGAACCGAACGCTTTCCGGCTCAAAGTTGTCAAACCGCACCTTCTTCAGAGCTACTATCTTCCCCGTCTCAAGTTCTCGCGCTCGGAAGACACTGCTGTATGTTCCTTGACCGATCTATTCATGCAATTTGCAAATGCAATGAATGTCAGAAAAATGAGTAAAAGTAGCAGAACCAGCAGTTACACAGTATGCAATTGTCTGAATAGAAATCGAAGCAAACTTTAGATGACGGAAGCAAATCCTTTAGTTTTGCTGGAGTTTACCATAGAAAGCCTCATCAGCCGTCGGCTATAACTCTTTCAGTTAACACTGATTCTGAGGAGTCATCTTTACTAATTGTATATCTATATCCATAAAAATCTACACAAAACAACAATTTCTTGTAGACATATGATCATTTTTCCCTTTTCGATAACAGGTGCAATAACGACGCCGCCGAATCTCCTAACTTTCCGACACCAGTAAATGTGATTCCTCTTATACATAACACAGAAGCTTCTTTCTCTACTTTACCAGGACAGAAAAGTGGATGTATTGGAAAATAACAAGAGAAGTATTATACAGACAAGCTTGAGAAATTGAATCCTTGAAAATTATTTCGTACAGTCCACAAGGGGATATTCCGAATCAACTACTAGACAAAAACTCTATGGATAAAATTTTATCTGAGAACGCTACCCACAAAAAGAACAGAAGCGAACTCAGAATTGCGAATAGGATTAACAAATCAACCTTCTCAAGTTTCTCAAACGCATCAGCTCGGAGGGGCACCCAACCCTGAATGGCTTCACCGGCGACGGCGGTAAGCCAACCCGGCCAACCCGCAGCTACTTGCTCTCCTTCTACATACTTTTGCAGATTCCCCAATCTGAAACTATACGACTCACAACCTCCATTTGAACTCGCCCTTCCCGACTCACCCACCTCGCTTCTACTCAGCCCCACTGACTCGCTCTTCTTCTTCTTGTCTGACTCACCTAAATTCCTTCCCGAATTACCCGTACCAGCATTGCCACGAAACACGCCGGAGTGGTCAATAGCAGGCGTCACCGACACCGCCTGCTTCGCATTCACACAACCCATTAATCAGCGTCACCAGCCACCGCAGTGCAGAGGCATATGATCAGCGACGACTTCCAGGCACGAACCTGAGTTCCGCCCAGATCCGTTCAGATTCTGGGACTGCCGCTTCCAGACTCAAGTCAGCTGGTTTGAAAATTGCAGAGCAAGATTACAACAGTAGAAGGAAATGAGTTTTTATACTACGTATTGAGCAAGCATTGGAAATTTGGAATGTTCTATAGTGCTTTCTTTCGCTTTCTGGCTTGTTTTCGTCCTCTGTAGCGGCAATTGCGGGAGATGAAGCTGAATGGGATTTGTTTGAACCGGAAACAGAAGAGCGAAATCAACGGAAAGATGGAAATGTGTAATTGTTATATGCTGGCTTTTTGAGAAGAAACGAAAATTTTAACACAAAATCAAGATAGTGGCATTTTGGATTTCTGACCTTTTATTCTCTGTTTTTGTTTGGACTTTGGATTTCTAATTTGTTTTGAAAGCCATTAATTATGAGCTTTGTTTGTTTGTGACTGTGTGTGCCATTGCTAAGCCAAGCCAAGTAGAATAGGAAACAGTGCAAGCGGGGGAATTGGCCGGGAGGGGAAATGGAATGGCAATTACGACTAATTGAAAAGCGCGTGTGCCGCGTGATCTCGTCAGAGGTTTTTTTTTCTTTTTTTTAAGAAAATTTTTCCGGCTCTCCCTCTCATTTTTTAGTTGAGATGTTTAAATATTCGTTACGCACTTGGCATTGGGTTGTTGTGATCTTGACTAATGGGTCTGAATGTGTTTTTAATATTTCCACTTTGTTTGAATTTAAAATTCGAAGATGGTTCTGTTCAAACGCGTGATACGGAGATATCAATAAAAGGGACCGTATCCGCGTCAACTGTTCGTGGAAAATTTGATCCAATGAGAAGGAAAAAGAGAAGAGAAATGACGTGCTAGTATTGAGTTTTTTTTTTTTTTTAAAATAATATGTTTCCTATTCTTTTTTAATTATTTAGGCTTAAATTTTTAAGATTATGATTTGGAAATTTCTGCTTCCAAACATGTACCAAATTGGGGGAAGCCCTTAACGGTACTCAAAAAAAAGCTTTGAAACTATATTGTTTAATATTACTATCTCTGCTCCTAATTATAAAATCTTATTTATAGTCTGTAAATGAGGTCTTATAATTTAAATCAAAAGTAATAATAATCTAAGATCCTTCTTCATTCACAGAGAGATCATAATTCAAATAAGTATCTATGCATATAAAAAAACAATAAGTTATGCAATATGAGGGTTAAAAATTCAAATTATACCCATTTGATTATAAATGAATCATTTTGAATTGATCGAATTATTTTTTTTACTAGCATCAAGAGATTTTAGGGAAAAAATTTATAAATATTGAAAGTTTCCGAGTTAAAAAGATAAATGTTCAAATATTTAAAATGGCAATGAATTTTATAAGTTTGAATTGTGAGACTCCGCTTTCTGCATACTGGCAACATTCTTGAATGCTTGAGGGATGGTCAAAGAAATGGAAATGAGGATGGAAGTTCAAAAATGAATGAGTGGCCTAATAAAGGAAAGCGTGCTTATTAGGTTAAGATGTTGGGACCATGTACGTCAGAGGGCAGAGTAAAATACCAACAAGGCAACAATGCCTTATTTGCTTTATTCTATTTCGGACCCAACCCTCCTTCTTCTCTTTTTCTCCCATCACTCAATTTTCATTACATTATCTCCAACTCATTATTATTGTGTTAAAATTACTGAGGTACCAAGAAAATAATGTAATTATTAAAAAATCTCATAATAGATAAATACTACTAGCATGGATCGATTGTCATTTCATGTACCAATACTTTATTTACTCCCTCCGTTCCTTATTATAAGAGACAAATAACCGAAATACGTTGATCAAAAAAACAGTTAAAATTAGTTAAGAACAATTAATGTGTAAAAAGTATAATTTTTTTCCAAAAATACCCTCATTAATAAGGAGAGAGAGTATGAGAGAGAAAAATTAAATTATTCAAAGAAAGAGAAGTGGAAGGGAGAGAGAGTGTGAGTTGGAGATAATAAATATGGGTAAAATAGTAAATCAACACAAAAAAGTAGAGACAACTTGTAAGTGTCTCTTATATATAAGAACATGCCATAAGCATCAAATGTCTCTTATAATAAGGAACGGAGGGAGTATTTTTTTATATTATCGTTTAGTATCTGATGTTTTTTCTAAATCCTATTACCAGGTATCTGAACAATTGACTAATTCAGTTCAAGACCCGTGGCTTTCTTTTCTATAAAAAATGTCTCCTCTAGGATTTAAACTCGAGACCAGAAGAGATCTAGCAAGGTCTTATACTGTTAAACTAACTGTTTGTTGGTTGTATGTTGTTTACTTGTTGTGTAATTTTTGGGTAATTACATTTCTTCCTTCAAAATGATTTTCCATATTATTTTTTTAATTTGAAAGGCATGCACCAATTACATGAAATTATAAATAGGATCGAGTCTGCAGTTTTTTATTGATAAAATTTTTCTTGTAGGTCACTGGATCACGAAATTATTTAGACCAAGATAACCATTATTTCGACCCAAAATTTCCTCCCATTTTTTGGACCCTAATTGCCAATCTCTCAGTTTTCTTACTCTCCAAACTTCATTTTCCTTGGGCGACATCATACTAAGATGTGGACCTCAATCATCCTTTATGTAATTTCCTTTGTCAAACAAAGTAATTCTCAAAGAAGAAAAACATTATAAAATAATCTATCCAATCACAGACATGGCATTTGTAAATAATGGAAATTTGGTTTGGATTTGGACAATGTACATAAGTTTTGATAACTCAATGATAAATCATTTATAACCCAAGAACAATGTGTTTAACGTAATGGTACTACCAAACTATATAAAAAAAATAGTTATAAATTGTATGCAAAGTATCTATAAATTATGAAATCTCAACAATGAATTATTTGAAAACCAAGTTTTTGTTGTCTAATCTACCAAGACTTCGTAATTTGTAATTGTTTTATCTACAATTTATTAAGCTCTCATAATTTACTATTGCCCATAATTTTCTGGTTATACATGGTTTTATTTAGCGTAATTTCTCAAATTAGAATTTTTTTTGTTGGTGTACTCTGAAATTAGAATTTTAGATGTCATTAAACATGTCTAGCGAGCTTCCTTGTTCTTGCAAGTGATCTCCCCTTATCCAATTATATTTATTTCCGTCGGGGGAAGGGAATTTTTTTTACCAAAAAAAAAAACTTTCTTCGTCTTTTACTGATATTTTATATCATTGTGCTTACTCTTTTTTTTTTTTAAATTTTTCCCCTTGATTTTATACATCAATCAGTGTTCTGCGAGAAGTATGGATTTGTTGGCAATTTGGAGTTTTAACAAATGAGAAGACTTTCTAAGAAAATAGTAAACGAGATCTCAAAATTGAGAGATGTTCTATATATTTTTTATACAGGGAAAAAAAAAAGCGATGTCAAGAGTAAGAGTACTTACAATTTTTGTTCTTCCTTTGATCAAACAACGGTTTATATTTTTCCACATTAATTTAGTGAATTTGGAGCTGCAATTGCTGAAAACTATGGAAGTCAGAATTATTTGGCTAGACTCGTGGCTGCTTCACCAATTTGTTCTCATCATTTAAGTTTGATGTTATGGGAACCTAAACTGAACGGACTCGAAAAAGTCAACAAGAGTTCTAAAGTCTAACCCGCCCCCCTAATAGTTTATATATTTTTTAAGATTAATTTAATTTATTGAAAAACTAATATGAACAATTTGAACCTTGAAGGCCCCTTAAAATACATGGTGACAGGATGAACTGAAATAAATAAATAAAAAGAAAAGAAAACGAGGTATCAATGAAATAAAATAATATGAATCATTAACTATTTTTTTCCCAATATTATCTCTATAATACAATCCAAACAAGCTTTTAACCGTTGAAAATATAAACTGGAGCTATAGAAATAAAACACTTTTTCCCAAGTCATCAATATAAAATAAATGTATAGCTACACAGTGCAAACAAATATTGGATTTAGAGAAAATAAACATAGCGAGAGGAGAGGTGGGACTTTATCTGATGTACGAGGGATGAGATGAGCCATAACCTTTCAGGCGGAGGATATGATTTTGATATTTCAACTATAATTAGTGTAAAACAAAATTAAGGTGAAAATATTATGATGCAGTTATGGTTTAGGAAGGAGGAGTAATGGGAGGGGATAAGATAATAATTTGAGAGTAATAATGTAAATGGAATAGGCTGCAGATATATAGGGCCTTCTTCAACCACAAGGCCAATACCTAACCACTGCAACTAAAAGGAAACCAATCTCATCATTAATGAGCAGTCCCCTTCCATTATGGCTTCCTCCCACTCTCATTTCAATATTTATTCTTACCCCACATCCTGTTTCCTCCTCTCTCTTTTTTTTTTTTTTTTTTTTTCAGGACTCTCGTTAATTTCATACCATAAATTTACTACTGAGACCCCCTGTGTTAAGAACCCCAAAAAAAAAAAATTTCTTTTTTTCCTTCTTTACGAATGCAACCAGAAGATGATAAGTATTTTCTAAATATGAGTAAGGCACTTGTCACTATCCTACACCATGCTTCTCAAAGCGAAAATTTCAAAAAGTATTATTTAAATTTTAGAATTTCATATCAGTCTTGTTTTCTATATTTTACTGACAATGAAAAATAAATAATAATATATTTTAGTATGAATTTCTGATTTGAAATTTTCATATTCAAGTGATTTTTTTTTGGGATATTCCCTTTCTTAAATGCCCACACACACATAATTCTTTCATTTTTATTTATAAGTTTCAAATTTAGAAAGGGATATGGTCAACTTTATAAGCTTTAATTTGAGTTTTTTTAACATTTAATGTATGTTTTCAATGTCACTATTGAATATTTCTTTCTTATTATATTTTTTCACACATTTTTTCTTTTTTTTTTGCATTTATTATAAAAAATTATTTAGAAACAGAAGTCTATTTTTAATCTATTTATTATTTATGACTAATTTTAACTAATTATTTAGTATTTATGAACTAATTATTTAAATTAAGGAGTGGACGGAGCATACCCAAAAAAAAGAAAGAAAATAACAGTGCCAAGTCACGTTACGCAGTGGAGACTGGAGACGGGGGAAAAAAGGTTCTCTCTTCACTTAATTTTTTTTTTTCAACTTAGCTCTGTGTTTTTTTTCCCCCGTTTTTTCGCTCTCACTGTTCAAAAGCGTGAAGCAAGCTGCTGGCCTGTTCTCGACTTCTCCCTTCCTTTTATAAAGCAAAAGCAGATTGGGCACGTTCCTGTGTTTCCTGGATTTAATGCTCCATCATAATAAATTCGCTGCTTTTAACCTTTTGCTTTTCCCGGTTGAACCCTCATTAATTTCTAATTCATTTTATATGATCCTAATAATTTCAACTTTTTCTTCTTCTTTTTTTAGTTATAAACTTCAAGGGAATGCTTCTGAAATTGAATTGAGATATGAAATAAATCTCACGAGGGACAGGAGAGTAAATGCGATCGATGGTCTATTTTGATTCCCATTAATGGCCTTCTCCATCTCATCTCATAATTTAAAAGCCAATATTAAATGTCACTGGAATTTAAACAAACACGCAACAAATAATTTTCTAGTTATTAATTGTCTTCTATAATTATATGACAATTTACGCGCGAAACCGACGACACTTGCTCTTTTTGGTTTCACACGTCATCTCCTTAACCAACATCTTAAAATAAGTTCTGTATGTGAAAATAGGACTTAGTTATACACTTATATATAGAGTTTAACATAACTTAATTCAGATTAGTAATGATTCAATATAACTTTCAAAATTTGGTTAATTGGTATATTAAAAACTGTGAATATAATTTTTTTTTTCCACATACAATAGGAAATATGACCTCTGATCATTATATACGGTTCAGTTGACTAATTTGATAAGATTGAAAAGGTTACTAACTTATTTAATTATAGTATCTATGTTATATAATCCCTTGAAAATACTTATATAC
Source organism: Neltuma alba (assembly GCF_004799145.2). Lineage (NCBI taxonomy): Eukaryota > Viridiplantae > Streptophyta > Magnoliopsida > Fabales > Fabaceae > Neltuma > Neltuma alba. Next base: position 83,707 of record NW_021633537.1, read on the forward strand.
ATCATTAAATTATATATTAATATATAAGAGTAACAAATCAATTTTAAAATAATAATAAATATAAATACTTTTGGGTAATTTTTCAACCTTCTTTTTTTTTTTTTACCAGCATTTATCAACCTTCTCAGTCTCTCTTAAAACTTATGAAATAATATTATGAAGAAAATATGGTGGGTGAGGTGGGTCAAAAGTTGGTGAGGTGATGTTTCCTGCCGAGTTTCCAACATGTGCCATGGGCAAAAATGTAGCTCTGTTAATGATGTTATTTTTTTTCATTCGCATAGTGCTAAAATTTGATGCCTGATACTTATTTCATAGTATTATATTAATATATCATATTACAAAATAAAGTTATTTCCCAGGCTACAAGAGGAGGTTGATAAAGGCAACTAGAGTTTTGTTTTCTTTTTGCTTCGTTTGTTTTCTTAGTGTAATTCAGTTTTGTTCCAAAAAAAAATTATTTAGTTATTTTCTTAACAATTTAAATTACCTCAGATAATTACAAAGAGGAAGTACTCTAATTTAATAATATTAGGAAAAAAGTCAGCTCCCAGGGTAATGACATATATATGGCGCATTATGTCTGGAACATAAAATTAAAAATTAAAATTGTTGACATGTTCCACGAAAAAGGGGAAATGTCAATTATCAAATGATCGGAGCACCCTTTCCAGGAATAATGATGCGTGTGATCATTCATGCGGCACCAGAAACTCTGCTTTCCCAAAAGTGAGAGATAAATGATGTTTTCATTTAGCGTGCATCACACAGCGTAATAATGAAATCTACTGCCTCAAATCCTGAAGAGTTTAATCACTAATTTGAAAATATAAAAAAATTAGTTAAATTAATTATTTATAATAATTATAACATTTTTTTTATATGTCTTATAATTAGGACTAAAAGTAGTACTTCTTTAGTCCTATTTATAAAACAGAGAAATAAGATATTTTTTAGTTCTATATATAGGGCATTAAGAGAAATTTTTTATAGAGATGCATAATTTGACCCTTCATTTATTATTGTGTTAACTTTTTTTATATGAGGTAACAATGTATATTAAATAGAGATAAAATTATAAAATTTTAAAATTTTAAAATTTTTTTTTGAGCTGAATGTTGTTGAATTTTAAATTAAAGTTGATAAAATCTAAAGTTTCCTTAGTCTGTGCGAAACATATTGAGAGTAACTTATAAATAAGACGATATGAGTATGTGTTATTTTTTCTAAATTACTCACTTTAATCTTATGTATTGTAACTACCATCCTAATGAAAACTTCTTAGAATCAATAAAAGTATTTTACAAAAAAAAATTATAAATTTGGGAGACAAAATAAATTGAGATATTATACTTATAACCAAATCTAACCCTCAATGTTAACTCTTTTTTTTTTTTAATCAACATACTAATTCTTATATTAAAGATCATATCAATTTTATGAATTGAAAATAATATTATACATCAACATAGCAAATTAATGAAAATAAAATATATCGAGAACATAATAGACATTATATATTTTGCATCATATACGGTGAAATTAGAATTAATTCTCCCCATTGTAATCAAATTACCGAGTTAAAAAAGTTGTACGCAGATAACAGTGAATGAAATTTGATATACAGAAATATAAATGTTCATTTTTAATAACTGGCAATCAATTTTTGTTGCGGCTTCTCATTTGCATACAATTCCATGGTGATGTTGACTTTAATTTTGTTGCCTATAGTGAGATCTCTTGACAAAGGAATATAATTACAAATCATCACGAAGACAAATTGTGTTGGCCAGCTTAGCTAATTATTGGTACCCTTCGGGGTACTAAAACCACACGTCACCTCATAGCTCCTGTTATATTTGGCTCCCTTGGATACTTTTGTGATATTCATTTTTAATCATATTTTATTTATGTTTAGTGCTTCTAGTCAGATGAGGAAAAGGGAAAGTATATTTTGTCATTAATATAAGTCTACTTCTTTTTTTTTTTTTGCGGAGTGGTAATTTATTTACAGGTATGTATATATATTAAGTAAAACAATATGGTTAAAAAGTCATTAAATGTCAACATAGAGATAATAAGGTTTAATATTTTTTAATTACCTGTAAAACATGTTGGATGTATTAGGACTAAGGTGGAAAATTATTGTGGAAGTTTTTACTAAGCTGTTCTAGTCTTTTAAAATAAATTAGAAACATAAGATGTTTTAAGAAAGCTAATTTAATTTGATTCTTAGATGTTTGGATATCATTAAAAATGCATTCTAAAAATATTTTTTTATAAATCAAAACAATTTTTTTTTACAAATTTACTTCGTATATTGTAAAATCACTTTTAAAAAGATTTACATCTAAACATTTCTTGTTCAAGCTACTTTGTATTATTAAGTCTTAATTGTAGAAATAAATAAATAAAAAAGTTTGTTAGTGTGTTGACTAATGGCGACTAAGCCTAAGTAGCCATGGTGGTGAGTGACATGCTAATATTATTCAAAACATTCATTCGCCAACCCCTCCCCAAGTGGCCAAGTCATTATCCATTATGGCGTCCCCTCCTCCATTCACATTTGTACTTGCCTCAATAATTGGCCAACTTAACACAAGTTTATTTATTTAATCCAATAATGGAGTAGGCCCTATTATTTACTCACCCTCGTAGCCTTCTAGCTAGACCCCCTTTGCCAAATTCAAACCCGAGGCAACCAACATTTATCAGGCCCTGCTTTTTCAGATCAATGTTTTGGATGGGTTCGCGTGACGAGGGGCTTGCGAATTCCACTCCGTTTTACACTTCACAATCTCACGTACTCTCGCTACATAGTATAAGGTGTTTTAATTAGTTCACCAGAATCAATAAATAATACTCCTCTTATTTTTAATATATGACTCAATTATTAAGTTTATTTTGATATTAAATATAAAACATATTTCTCATATTTATCAATTTTCTTTAAATTACCTTTATAGATACTCTCTCAACCATAATTAAGTAGAAAAGGAAAATAGGATATTAAGAAAGATGATTATGGTGTTATAGAAAAAATGTGTCATTTTTTTTATAATTAACTAACTTATCTAACTTCATTAATCTGATCAAATTAATTAAATAGGTCTTATATTAAGGACAGGATGAGTACTACTTTTATTCTTTAATATAAGAACTACTACTTAACTAAGTTGAGTATATTAAAAAATTAATTAAATTAATTATCTGTTTCAGATATCTTTTTAATTATAACCATTTTTATATGAAAACATTTAGATATGTATAATCAACATGACTATTTTAGAGAGTAAATTACAAATTAACGAGACAAAATAAATTAAGGTCTTATATTTAGAATCAAATTAGATTTTTAATTAATTTTTATATTAAGGACTAGAGATAATACTTCAATTGTTAAGTCTGTTGTAAATTAATTTTTTTTTCAACTTTACCTATGTTAATTTGGATTATGAATAAGAGAGAAAAATAATGAAAAAAAATTATATCAACTACTCTACTTTTCAAATGACTTATATTTTAGACTAAACTATTCTTATAAAAGTAACTTACATTATAGAGTGGAGGGAGTAGTTAATATATTTATTCTCTCAAATAAAAAATTAGTGACTACAATTATATTTATCATTACCAGGCTTTATTTTTATTTCTATGGATACTATTTTATTTATCTATAAAATTATTTATTTATCATTTATTAATTTCCCTTTCGCATGTGAAACTGGCCATGCGTCAATAAAAGCTACAAGAGTCCGCGAAGTCAATGTTAGAAGATGCCTTTTTTGGTTCAACAAAGTTGTGATGATGAATTGCCTAAGTCAAATTGGATAGTATTTTAGGAAACTTAATACCTTGGAAGCGGAGAACTTAGTAACATAGTACTTTATATGTTCATTAGATTCTTGAAAAGCTCATCACTCTCAATTAAACCATTTAATATCACCCGTGACATGGTCTATGCACCAACTTTGGCAAACACATTACCTACTCATTAATATTTAATCTTCGTGTGTTGAAACGCTACCCAATGCAATCTGCATCTATTTCTGCCTTTTTTTTTTATACTATCTTTGGTTTTTAATACAAAAATTTGTTTGATTTTCAATTTAGTTTCAAATTTAAGATTCTAATCCATCTTGTTTCTCATATTTTTTTTTTAAGGTAATCTTTATAGTAGTTGTATATGTTAAATATTTTATCAAATAGTAGTTATAGCTAATACAAATGACTAGCAAAGATATTCTAAAGAAGACAATACTTATTTATTATAAATAACTAACTTAACAATTTTTTTAAATATATTCAAATTTGTCAACTAGCTTTTATTTTAAGACCGAAGATAGTAAATTATGAGCAATAAAGTATAATTCTAAGAGTGAAATGATTTAGGAAGAATCATTATGAGATCCCAACTAAAAAACATAACAATTAAAACATTCTAATAACATGCAAAGAACATAAAATTTATGTTATTTCCTGTATTAAAACTTGGGAAAATCCTAAAAAAAAATGACTATTGAATTTTAAAATTCCAAACCAAGAATTACTACAAAAATGTGTTGTCATTTGCTTTTCGAATGTAGTCATTTTCTTTACAAGTGTAGTAACTAATACTGATTTGGAATTTTAAAATTCAACAATCATTTTTTTTTGGAATTTTTTCTTAAAACTTCTCATTATATGCTATTTAATTGGGATTTGACAATGTTTTTGTGTTCCCAAGTATGGGGTAAGACCCAAAAAAAAAAATCAAGCAAAACAATCAGACGAAAGAGATTAATATCAAGATTTTTTTCCCTAAATCCTCCAAAATTAAAGGGGGCTCCAAAATACAAAGACTTTGAAGATTCTTTTAACAAAAAAAAACAGTTAAATATTTTTATTATCTCTTTCCCCCTATTATATTTAAAATTTGCTGGAAATAAGTTTTCCCCAAACTTTCCGGCAATTTAACCCGTATCAATCAGGTCAAAAAAAGAAAAAAACCCGTATCAAGCATCCATTTTCTAATAAACTGTACTATTTACCAATAGTGAAAATACTATTCATTCTACCAATAGTTATTATTCAAAGTTCAAACACAATTATACCTTATATATAAGACTTTAATTTATTTTATTTTTCAAGCCAGTTTACCTAATTTATAAACTAATATATAATCTAAGATTAGAGAAAAACAGAAATCAAGTTATATTTATTATAATTAACTAATTTATTTCATCTGTTCAACCTATTCAAATTGATTAAGGACAAGAGAGAGTATAGTATAGGGTAGATATTACATGTTTTTTGTCCTTCTAAGAAATGTATACATGTTAACCTCCCTTATAACCAAATATTAGTCTCACCCTTGGTCAGAAATAAAATATGAGGTGAATAAATGTTTAAAAATAGATATATTGAAGAAATGGGCCCCAATATTGCTGGCATTTGACTCCATCTGACAATATCTAGCGCCTTGTTCGGAACAAGGAACTCTCACTATACATGTAGGAACCTGTCAATTTCTTTACCCTGGCCATAAGTGTGCATTTGATCGATTTCCATTCACATTTCTTATGAAAGAAGACTTCAAAAACCAAACGAACAAAGTGGTGGGAGTGGGATAAACCATTTAGGAGGTGTTTGGTAACATGAAAAAAATATTTTTAAAAATTTTTTTTTTGTAAAACGAGATAAATTCTTTTATATATTTACTTCATGTACCGTAAAAATATTTTTAAAATTATGATTTAGTTTCTATCTAAATATCTTTTAATTAGTAGGTTAAATCTGACGGAGCAGGACAACATGCGGCCTTCAATTGAGACACAGAGGGAAAAGACATAAGAGAGAAAGAGAGCTTACCTTTATTGGTTTTATCAAGTAAATTTCATGTGCCTTGTCTGGTTGTTTTCCTGAATGTCAGCTAAAATGAAGTTTCCTCCAATGTGCGTGTTTGGGAGGCTTCGAAGTGTAAGGCAAATGTCAAAGGCAGGCAATCCCACATGATTGGGATTATGACATGATATGATATTAGACGAAGACGACAAAGCTTCCTAAGTCAACTTAAGTTGGTTTAACGCTGAATACCAGCAAACATGATAATATTAATATATCAAACCCATATGATATACTACCTCCGGTTCTTAATATAAGATCTTGTTTGACTTTTATTTTGGTTCTAAATATAAGACCCCAATCCATATTGTCTCTCATATTTACTCAATTTTTTCTAAGATAGTTCTTCTAATAATTATAGTTCTAGTCAATACATTTGATTAGCAAGGATATTTTAAGAAAGACAACACTTATTTAGGACAAATAACTAACTCAACTTACTTCTTTAATCTCCTCAAATTAGTCAACTGGCTCTTATAATTAGGACTGGAGGTAGTACTATCTCTGGTTCTTAATATAAAAACCAGTTTGATTTTCTATTCAATTTATTTTATCTTTTATATTTATCTACTTTTTTAAAATAATCTTTGTAATAGTTGTACATGTTAAAGATTTAATTAAATGATAGTTTTAACTAATACATATAGTTAGTAATGATATTTTTAGGAAGACAACGTTTATTTATTACTAATAACTAATTTAACAAATTTTTTTAATTTACTTAAATGAATCAACTAACTCTTATATAAAAAAAAAAAAAAAACGAGGTTGTAGGTACTCTCCGCTCTATTCTCTTTTTTTACAATTTGATTACCGCCTTATGCCAGTATTATTCCTACCTTGTCTGTGTCAGTTTACACACACCCTCCCCTTCGGGTTTGTGGAGCATCCAAGAGCCATTTAGTACGTGTATCTTTTGTAAATACTACATACGCTTCATAAAAGTTAATTAAGAGTTAAATTTAACGTAAAATATAATATTTTAATTTATTTTATCTCTTAAAAAAACTATTTTATCTTTCATACTTATTTTTTCCCCCTTAAGTATTTTTATTGATTGTATATATTAAAAAAGTTTGCATTAAAAAAATAATGTCAATATAAATAATTTATGTGGATATTATTAAAAAAACAACACATATTTTTAATAAATAAATAATTTAACTAATTTTTTAATCAATTTAAATTAGTTAAATACATCTCATACCAAAGAGTGAGGATAGTATATCAATCTCAAATCAAATTATCTGTGATTTTTAAACAATATGGCTCTTTTTTAATGCTTGGGCATAAAAGTGCCTTAATGAATAGTAGGAAGGAAAAAAATTTAAAATTACTAAATCTCAAATAAATTTTTACAAAAATAAATTGTCATTTATCAGTTCAGCATTATCAAAACCTATCAAAATGCTGATACCAAATCTCATTTAGAAGTTAGTAATTTTATTTATTTATTTTTTTTTTTTGTGAAGGTTCTCCCTCAATAGTGACATCACATAAAATTTAATATGAGAAATAAGAAAGAACTAGACTTTATATTTAAAATCAAACTCAATCCTTCAAATAAACCTTATATTTAGGACTGGAGGGAATATTTGATTTGATTTTGTTTATTTTGTCAATGCAATCAGAACTTTGACATATCATTTGTTGGTGGCATTAGGTAGGGATTCTCCCTTTAAAAAGGGTGGCACCTCGTGCCTCTGGACTTAACTAGTGTCATATCAAATATCGAAATCTTGGATGTTTCATGGTTTTGAAGAAATAAGTGGTGATAAACCAAAGAGTTCATCAGTGACACCGAAATTAGGCGAAAGTCCAGTTCATAACGGCAGAAGACAACAGCTTAAAGCAGTGCCCTTATCCAAGTGCGTGCCTGGATATGTCAATTCTCAAGGAGAGTAAAGAACCTGACTTGTTTCTTCCAAGAAAATCTCAGCTACCATATAATGTATGGCCAAATAATGGTCAGAATTCAATTTTAACAATCTGACACGTGGATCTCAAATCCTGATAAAAGGAAGATTGAATCAACAATTGCATGCAGTGGATTATATGATATTGATACTTACGATTTTCTGTCCATTGGAGATTCATTCCCCTGTCTGTGGCAGCTTGCACGCAGCTGTATTGTCTTTAGATTTGTATACGCCAAGCATTTCAGCTACTGTTCTGCAACGACACTCATTTCCTGGCCTAATCACGTCCCCATAAACAGCCATCTCTATTATATCGAGCTCCTTATCTGTCAATTGTTCCACAAGTGTTAAAATTATGTGACGAACAAGGGAAACATTTGAGCACCATCTTGTTTTTCTTTATAAACAATAAAACAATGCGTGATATGTCTCATGCATGCAAGTCAGTTATGGGTCAACACGGACCTTTCTCATTCTAATCACACCCTAATATTCATCTAGAACAGATTGCCAGTCATTGATATCCGAAATTCTCGTTATAAGCAGTCATAATATGTATTTCTCACACATTGGCTTTGAGTCTAGCTCTCCTGGATTTATGAGTATATGCATCTCTGGCCAAACAATACAATAATTCATGATCATGGTCAGAATTCAGAATTGTCACGTTTAAAGTCAAGAGGGAGTGGGACCGAAACTTGTACGTGCGGTTAATTGTCAGTTCATCTTTGATTCATCCTATCTCGGAATTATCAGCGCCTGAGATTTGCACAAAGTTCTTTCACAAAAGAAATCATATAAAGCAAGAAAAAGGGAATACCATTTTAGCTACTAGCTAGATGTTTAAATTATTTCGTGCAAAGGTACTAACAAGAACTCTGTATTTCTCAATTTTGCCAAAAGTAAAGAAAGAAAAGAAAAGAGGGGCAAAAAAGAGAAGGGAATGGTTCCAAGAGTACATCAAGCATGCAGCTGAAACGCTAAAGTTAATCCTCTCTTTATGAGGCACATGAACTTGAAACCTGTTCAGAAAACGAAAGAACTTAGATGTATAGCTGTAGGTATTAGCCGTCAGGTTCTTCAATTAAATTATGACATTCGGAAAAGCTAGAAAAAATACCTATGTGGTTTGTTTAAAGAAAGGCCGAGCAACAAATAAGTAAAAAATTCATCCATTGTCCTTTAGCAAACTTATCATCAAACACGAGCAAGGAAGATTAACAGCTAAGTATATAGCAGATATTGCTTGACAGATGAAATCCCTAACATGGGAGAATTTGCAGTTGAAATAAATCAAGACTATTATTTATGAAGTTTCAAACTATGGATCCTCCATCTAAGAGGAACTTCAAAGGAAGGTAGAAGAAAAGGAAGCTAAGCGAATTCAGATTCGAATGACACTGAATAAAATTTTGTCTTCCATTGGAGAGCAGGACCAAATAAGGGATGAAAAACTTGAGGAATATGATAAGGAAAATGCATAATGAGTGAAGGGATAAAGTCACATGACCCTCAAGATAAAGACAGATCAGTGATCAAGAAATTATACCAGAAAAAGTAATGTCACATGAGTAGCCCTTCAGCTGAGCTGGATCAACCTGATCCTTGTCCGACTTGAATCTGTTCACTCTAGTTTGTAGTATTTGACAATTATCTGCTGTGGATTCACCACCTGCAACAGCACCTTACATCTCAGATAAAATGATTATCACAATACCAATACCAATACCAAACTGCCAAGTAGAGACACAAGCTTGTATGCTCTGCTCATCTATCGCTCTCTACAAAAAGTAAAGAGGGAATAACCAAAAACAGGTCTTATCTCACAATGAATAACTAAAAGAAGCATTCTGTCCACAGATGGCACCAAAACCCCAAAGAACAATTTTAATGAAATCAAATAGCATCAATGTTATTTTGTGTCATTGAACATTATTTTGTAACTACATTTCTCATCAACTCAACCTCAATCAGAGGATGTGATTGATCAATTAATTCCCTTCCGAAACAAAATGGCAGAAACAACATGGAGTAACATCCTGCAGAAGTCACCGAAATTGATGATTCCATCATATTCTGCACATTATCATTCTTAACGCTACTTTAACGGTATGATCATTCGCATCATTAGAGCCAACGCATATAGTCATCCGTCGCAATTGTGAACTAAACAATCTTATTCAGATGAGTTATTATTTTCTTTAAAAGGATCCCTCATCTGTTCGTTTCTATTGGCCACAAAGAAAAGTATTGAGTATTATCACTTGTAGATCCACATGTATATGCTTGCTCAAATAAGTCCACCTCCTTAGCTACAAAGGACACTCATTTTTCAGCCAAGATCAACTTTTGAAAGGATAAAATCTACAGAAAGATAATAAAATTTCCATTCATTGCCACGTAAAAATGCTGACGCCATGCGCAACTTGACCGAAAGCATTATTTTTATATAAGCCTCCCCAACCCATCTTTTAATTACCAGTCAATTCAAAATTTTACTATATCCTTTGTTTACTCACTGGCACTTGGTTTTATCCCGCGAATGCGGCTGCTTCAGCTTTTCCGCAATCCTAAGACCAATCAAAATTATATACCAGATGGTCTTTAAGAGGCTACATTTCTACTTGAAAATTAGAAAACATCCAAAAACAAAAACCCAGAATAAATGGAACTGGCAAGTAGAGAAAAATTAATGGCTTAAAACTCGAAGTGAGGGCGTAGATAATAATGTTGAAAAGGGAAGGGGGGAACCTTTGGAAAAGGGAAGGATGTGATCGTACTCGAAGCAGAGGCAGCCGTGACAGTTGCCGAAGCGCTTGCAAACAATGTTGCCGGCGGCGTCTTTGCGCCACCTCTCGGGATGACGGCCGGGCACAATATCAGCCTTTGCCCAGCAGAGGCTCTTGGCCTTTGAGTCGAAGAACCTGGGCCTATCATCGCCGCCGCCTCCTCCGCGAGAGCGATGTGGCGACGAACTCATCCCTCCTCTCTTTCGTTCGAAGGACTCACCGATTGCTTTGCTTTGAAAACAAGTAAAGAGAGAGAAAAGCAAAGGAATTTGACATTTCTTTATTCGAGGGGTACCAGGCACGAATGAAAACGGATAAAAGAATGAAGAGGGCTGGTAAAAAAAAATAAAAATAAAGGGTGAATCATAAAAAACTAAAAAAGATTAAAAAAAAAAGGGTGGGGAAAGATGAATTTGAGAAAAGTATGGTTCAGAATTTATAATCTGTCATAATTACAAATAAAAAAATTTAAAATAATATATTTTTATAATTTAAAAAAATTGTAATGAATACTTTAATATTACCGTTTTACTTTCTTGATGTTAAAATCAGTTTTTCTGGAAGTTATGATAAGCTTTAGAATTTAATTTTTACCTGATATATAAGATTAATTAGCAACTATTTTTTAAGGAATATATATGATAATTTTAGATACCCCTGATGATACTTTTTCAGTTGTTCCCATATTCTTGAACAAAATTAATTTTTGAAATTTTTATTTTTTTTAATGATTGCCATTCTCACCAGAAGTTAAAAGACTTATAATTGTAGCAGTATTAGGCTAATTCTCAGGGATAAAGGTTGGCCTTCCCCGTGTTTAATTGGAATAATGTTGACAAAAAAAAGTTCAATGGGAATATTTAGCTGAAAACTATTGGAACTGTTTCGAGATACTTCACTTATGTTTTGTTTTAAGGGGAGGCATATATATTCACAACTACCATTGCTTTGAGATGCTCGTTTGTATTCAGAACTCTGAATTCCACAAGATTGCATTTGTTTACTCCACAAAACAACCACCCAACTCACTTTAATTGCATCGTTCCTGAGCAGAGATCCCACCACTCCAAATAATTCTTCAAAATAGATACAAAAAGTTCCTTGCGGAGTCCACTCAAACTTCTGGAACTGCTTTCTTTGCTTCATGGCGATTTTCCAGCTTCACCACGAATTCTTTATTCACGGCATTTAGTATTTTAGTACTATAAATAACTAATTTAAGAATATTAAAAAAATTAGTTTAATTAATTAATTATAATAACTGTGTATTAACCTTCTCAAACAAAACTGTAGGTAGATCACCAAAGGAATAAAGACCCATGGTTGATTTACTTGCCCAAAATCAAACCTTTAATAGTCAGGCCGCCACGCCTCATGAGGATTGTGTCTTTTATCAGAAGCGAAGAGCACTTCCAAAGCAATGGAAGTCAAAACTCAACAACTAAAGACGATGCATCCATGTTTTATCCGTGATGGGCAACGATAAACCAATATTTTATCCTCGACGCAACCCAAGCCATAAATTTTATCAAAATCTTACTGCTCTCTCATGAATTGGAAAGTTAAAATAATGGGCTCCTATTTCTCATGAAAATTTCTGGACAAACCATAAAAAGTGACCCATAGTTTATCTGAACACATTCATAAAACCATCAGAAACCATCCGCCGAGAAGACTAAAAAAGCTTACAAAAATATCTGAGATTAAATAAATGATAACAAACGACCAGCATACAATGGAAGAAACTACTTTGGCCCAATATCCTTTAAGGCGCAAATCTGCTCCTCCCCCATAGCCGACATGACAGAAACAACAAGGTCCTTTCCCTCAGCAAATCCTTCCTTTATCTGCAGAGGAAAGTGAGTGGATAACCAATTAGAGAAAACAACACAAACCAATGATGAAACTAAAGGGTTTCCCAACAACTTGACTACAGAAAAGGCATTGTAATATCTTCGGTTACAGCAAATAATGGATAACCAATTAGAGAAAACAACACAAACCAATGATGAAACTAAAGGGTTTCCCAACAACTTGACTACAGAAAAGGCATTGTAATATCTTCGGTTACAGCAAATAATGAAGCTTTAAATTTTACTTGTTGCTTGGTCCAAAATAATATCAAATGTATGTATTTTTAAATTAATAAATCTAAAAAATGCTCAAAGTTCTTTTATAGTATATGCTAACATGCAACAGAGCCGAAGACAAACCTGATTAAGCAGATTTTCATCGGTAGGAAGCCTCAAGTCATCCTTGGTATTTCCATTTTCGGTAAGAAGACTCACCTATGACATTATTCAGTAGCAAACATCCATTCAGAATATGGAAGCAAAATGAATTTATGAACAAAGGGTATCCTTAGATAAAGGAACTCACAAATCCATCCTCAGAAATATCAATTAGTTGATAATCAGTACGATTCACATGGGGAACCTGAAAAGAAAAATTGCGGTTCAGAGACACCTTTAGGGAAGACTGTTAAAAAGAGGTCAAAATATTGAAAATTGAAATTAAGCTCGTACATCACAGTTGTGGGAAGAGGGCACAATATCTTCAAGCTTCTTAGCAGTGAAGATATCAATTGCAACAAAGTGGCACTTAGCATGACCGTGCTTACCGGTCTTGGAGGTCGACACTTCAACAACCTGCAACAAGGAAACGCATAAGTAAAACAAAACTTCAAAACAGCATCTATAAGGGTTAAGTCAATCAACATTTAGATGAAGTGATTAAAGAAATTAAAACCCATAAATCATACGTAAACCGCGCCAAGGTCAATAAATCATAAAAGTCGCACCTCCAACTTCCGGAAACAACAGAATAAGGGTAAAACAATTAAACAAACCATCCCATTAATCAGGACTAGATTTGTGAGTAGTTAGACGACCATAAGTCAAATCAAGCACGCATCAAAATCAACCCAGCAAAGTCAACTTTCAATTTCCACAATGCCTCAATCATTCCACGAAGGATTTCACGGGCAACAAAGCGAGGGGGCAAAAGGGAAAATGAATCGATGTAAAAGAGAGACACCTTGCAAGGGCGGTTCTTGATGACGATGTAGCCGTTCTTACGGATGGTGCCGGCTTGTTGAGGATAAGTCTTGGAGGCTCCGGCATCGGCCTTGGACTCAAAGTGGTGTTCCTCGTCCGACATGGTGGGATTCGTTGCCCTAAGCAAAACGCACCGTATCAGACTCGACCGACTCACAAAGGGGAAGCAGAATTGCAGAGCCCGAGGGACGGAGAGGACGAGGAAGAGGCGGACAAAGATATATATACATGTAAGATTGGGGTGCCTTTGAGAGATATCCTAAACCCAACTAGGGTTTCCAGTTGGGCAGAGAATATCTTCGCAGTGGGACCAGAGTCATTCCTGACCGTAGGATTCACCGGTGCGCTGACCATTGGATTCCTTTTACACGATACAGCGTCAAAGCAAAGCTACCGCTTGATTACGCCGCTGCTCGGGCCTAAAAAGGACTACGCCTCTGTCATAAATATTCCGTGGTCCTGGCTGAGCGGCTGGCTCTGGCCCTATCTTCAGGAATCTAATTGCTCGTTTGATTAATTGCGTTTAACAGTAGATTAATGAAGGTAATGAAGTACTAAAATATATGATAAATTACATATCATTCCTATTTATAAATTATTTGTAAGAAAAAAATTTATTCCTAAATATAAGCCACTTGTTGTGTTGAGTTAATGTTTATTGTGCCTATTAATTATAAAAAGGGTAAGTGTTTCATTGTACTCTTCTGGTGGTCCTTAATGTAAAATGCAATTAACTAATTTGTGTAAATTAAGAATGTTAGTTTGTCACTAAAAAAAATTAAGAATATTAGTTAAATTAGTAAATATGATATGTTTTTTTAAAATACTCTAAATATTTTCTTTAATTGCCCCCTTCCTCTCCTGGTTGACTATTATTAGAAGAATATTAATAAAGTTAATTTAAAAAATTAATAAATATATGAAATAAATCTTATATATAGATTCAATATCAACCCTCAAATTAGGTCATATAAAATTTTATCTTAATGTTTATTGTGCCTATTAATCATAAAAAGGATTGGGCTTACTTGTAGGGATATATATTGTGCTGTAGCTAATCTGAAAACTAAGCTGTGGGGTTTTAGAGATGAGATGGTCTTCCTTTGGCTTAGAGAATGGGAATTCGACATATATATCAAAATTAACATTGATGATGAAATTAACTAGCTATTCAAGTTGATTTTTGAATCTCATAATAGCTGTAGGAGCTTGGCAATTGAAATTGATAATTCTTAATATAAGAGCTAGATAATTAACTTACAAACATTAGAAAAATTAATTAAATTATTTATTTATAATAAATATTGTTGTCTTCATTAAAATAACTTTATTAATCAAGTGTATTAGAATGAAAACCCTTCAATATGTGCATTTATCACAGGGATTACTTTAGAGCAAAATAAATAAATATAGAAAACAAAATGAGATGGGATTTTATATTTTACACTAAATTAAATCTCTAATTTAACTCTTATATTTATGACCAGAAATAGTAGTTAGCATCATATCTCAAGTAAAAAAGAGAAATGATATAGAAAAAAATATTGTAGGATTCATCATTCTGAAATGCACAAAGGTGAAACACCCATTATACAGACTTGCTGATAAAAAGATAAGAATGAATGAAATGTTAATGCTGGTATCATTGCCCATATCTGAAGACAACAAAATCATTATTATGATGTTGATTTTATTGCCAACCAAAACATTTCAATAGAGTTTGATTCATGCTCGAACCACCCACTGATTGAGAAAAAGTGGTCATTTAATTTACAGTCACTGATGGAGGATTCCTCTAAAGGTTAAGGATTACCAACCCTCTGTGTAAAAAATCGGATGGATTCGGCTTTATATACATGCATAACAAAGGTAATAGAAAAAGAAACATCCTCAAATAGGACTCACATATTGTAGTTAAGAGCTGAAAAGGACTAACCAAATTCCTGTCTAAGCATAACAGTGCATAAAAATGTAAAAACCAACCTCAAACCTCCCACGATATATGGCATCAGCAAATACTAATAAGTTAAGTTCGAAGAGATCATGCTAGGCAGGTTATTAATATGGTAATAGGGACAAGATTGAAAGGAAACAGAGAGATTAGAGTGAGACTATTATTGAAAGGGAGTCAAAAGTCATGGACTTGAATGGCTGGACGAGGCAAGTCATAGGCGTCTCTGGGTCTGCTTATCTTCACACCAGAAGCTGTGAAGCAAACTTTGTCAGACTTGTAGCTTTCAACGCTCACACTTGACACCTTCACCCAAACCAGACGCTTCGTCTTCATGCCCTCCAGAACGGTGAGTTTGCCCCTCGACAAGGTGGCCTTCACACGTGTGGAGTACCTGAGAAGGGATGAGTCCTTGAAACACACCTCACATGGATAGGGAAGATGCACTGTCAGCTTCCCCTTTGATTCCTCGTACTCGTAACACTTTATGTTGCTGGGAAACACTCCTCCTGGTATATTGTTCTCTCTCAGAATATCTCCTATCTCCTTCTTTGATTTGCCTTTCATTTCATTTACCCCGCAAAAAATGGCTCAGTTTAGTGTTTCATCCCATGTGAATCTTTCATAATCATATGGCTAATTTTGTCCTATATATTGGGATAAGTGATTTGAATGGTTTGGCATATATATCTGCCATAATTACTTTTCAGTTTAGCTATATGTTGTCTTCTTTTCTTTCCCACTTCTAGCCTTGTATGTCTCGTTGAGGCCCGGAATATACCTCTTTAATCAATTAAAGCAGCAGGAACATGAAGCAGCAGTCAAATATGTAAAATGTTTCGTAGGGCAACGCAATTTTCCAGTTTCTTTTTAAAAACAGCTTTACACATACCGAACGTTGTTTTAAAATACTCCTACTGAAACTATGACGTTAGAAATGTTGTGAAAGTTAAAGGTAGAGAGATACCTTTGAGTTTGTTGAGTAAACATTTTGCTTTGTCTTCAACAGAATTTGAGAGAGACTGAAATTACAACCACATGATATTTCAGAACGACAGTAAGAGAAACAGGAACAAATCATCACCATAAGGTTGAAACTGCATATCAGTGATCAGTGCAAGAAAGAAGAACAAGCAAGTCCCGTTCAGAAGAGATAATGCTTGTCATGCTATGGAGAGGAAATACATGTTAGTTAAATGAAGGTTCAAGAAAGCCAGATTTATGATGGATGAT